>NC_052309.1:78310247-78442973 GCF_016432855.1 Salvelinus namaycush
ATGTGGATGACTCAAAATGCCAACTGGCCTTTGAGTAAGGCCAGTTTGTCTATGTATGGGATGACTCTAAACATGCCACTTGAGTAAGACCGTGTGTCTATGTATGTGGATGACTCAACAGGCCACTGGCTTTGAGTAAGGCCAGAGTGTCTATGTATGTAGATGACTCAACATGCCACTTTGAGTAAGGCCAGTGTGTCTATGTATGTGGATGACTCAACATGCCACTTTGAGTAAGACCAGTGTGTCTATGTATGTAGATGACTCAACATGCCACTGGCTTTGAGTAAGGCCAGTGTGTCTATGTATGTAGATGACTCAACATGCCACTTTGAGTAAGGCCAGTGTTCTATGTATGTGTAGGACTCAACATGCCACTGGCTTTGAGTAAGGCCAGTGTGTCTATGTATGTGGATGACTCAACATGCCACTGTGAGTAAGGCCAGTGTGTCTATGTATGTGGATGACTCAACATGCCACTTTGAGTAAGGCCAGAGTGTCTATGTATGTAGATGACTCAACATGCCACTGGCTTTGAGTAAGGCCAGAGTGTCTATGTATGTGGATGACTCAAAATGCCACTGGCTTTGAGTAAGGCCAGTGTGTCTATGTATGGGATGACTCAACATGCCACTGCTTTGAGTAAGGCCAGAGTGTCTATGTATGTAGATGACTCAACATGGCCACTTTGAGTAAGACCAGTGTGTCTATGTATGTGGATGACTCAACATGCCACTTTGAGTAAGGCCAGTGTGTCTATGTTATGTGGATGACTCAACATGCCACTTTGAGTAAGACCAGTGTGTCTATGTATGTAGATGACTCAACATGCCACTTTGAGTAAGGCCAGTGTGTCTATGTATGTGGATGACTCAACATGCCACTGGCTTTGAGTAAGACCAGTGTGTCTATGTATGTGGATGACTCAACATGCCACTGGCTTTGAGTAAGGCCAGTGTGTCTATGTATGTAGATGACTCAACATGCCACTTTGAGTAAGGCCAGTGTGTCTATGTAGTAGATGATCAACATGCACTTTGAGTAAGACCAGTGTGTAGTATGTAGATGACTCAACATGCCACTTTGAGTAAGGCCAGTGTGTCTATGTATGTAGATGACTCAACATGCAGTTTGAGTAAGACCAGTGTGTCTATGTATGTGGATGACTCAACATGCCACTTTGAGTAAGACCAGTGTGTCTATGTATGTGGATGACTCAACATGCCACTTTGAGTAAGACCAGTGTGTCTATGTATGTGGATGACTCACATGCCACTTTGAGTAAGACCAGTGTGTCTATGTATGTGGATGACTCAACATGCCACTTTGAGTAAGACCAGTGTGTCTATGTATGTGGATGACTCAACATGCCACTTTGAGTAAGACCAGTGTGTCTATGTATGTAGATGACTCAACATGCCACTGGCTTTGAGTAAGGCCAGTGTGTCTATGTATGTAGATGACTCAACATGCCACTTTGAGTAAGACCAGTGTGTCTATGTATGTGGATGACTCAACATGCCACTGGCTTTGAGTAAGGCCAGTGTGTCTATGTATGTGGATGACTCAACATGCCACTTTGAGTAAGACCAGTGTGTCTATGTATGTAGATGACTCAACATGTCACTGGCTTTGAGTAAGGCCAGTGTGTCTATGTATGTAGATGACTCAACATGCCACTGGCTTTGAGTAAGGCCAGTGTGTCTATGTATGTAGATGACTCAACATGCCACTTTGAGTAAGACCAGTGTGTCTATGTATGTAGAAGACTCAACATGCCACTTTGAGTAAGGCCAGTGTGTCTATGTATGTAGATGACTCAACATGCCACTGGCTTTGAGTAAGACCAGTGTGTCTATGTATGTAGATGACTCAACATGCCACTTTGAGTAAGGCCAGTGTGTCTATGTATGTAGATGACTCAACATGTCACTGGCTTTGAGTAAGGCCAGTGTGTCTATGTATGTGGATGACTCAACATGCCACTGGCTTTGAGTAAGGCCAGTGTGTCTATGTATGTAGATGACTCAACATGCCACTGGCTTTGAGTAAGACCAGTGTGTCTATGTATGTAGATGACTCAACATGCCACTGGCTTTGAGTAAGGCCAGAGTGTCTATGTATGTGGATGACTCAACATGCCACTTTGAGTAAGACCAGTGTGTCTATGTATGTAGATGACTCAACATGCCACTTTGAGTAAGACCAGTGTGTCTATGTATGTGGATGACTCAACATGCCACTTTGAGTAAGGCCAGTGTGTCTATGTATGTAGATGACTCAACATGCCACTGGCTTTGAGTAAGGCCAGTGTGTCTATGTATGTGGATGACTCAACATGCCACTGGCTTTGAGTAAGGCCAGTGTGTCTATGTATGTGGATGACTCAACATGCCACTTTGAGTAAGACCAGTGTGTCTATGTATGTAGATGACTCAACATGCCACTTTGAGTAAGACCAGTGTGTCTATGTATGTAGATGACTCAACATGCCACTTTGAGTAAGACCAGTGTGTCTATGTATGTAGATGACTCAACATGCCACTTTGAGTAAGGCCAGTGTGTCTATGTATGTAGAAGACTCAACATGCCACTGGCTTTGAGTAAGGCCAGTGTGTCTATGTATGTAGATGACTCAACATGTCACTTTGAGTAAGGCCAGTGTGTCTATGTATGTGGATGACTCAACATGCCACTTTGAGTAAGACCAGTGTGTCTATGTATGTAGATGACTCAACATGCCACTTTGAGTAAGACCAGTGTGTCTATGTATGTAGATGACTCAACATGCCACTGGCTTTGAGTAAGGCCAGTGTGTCTATGTATGTAGATGACTCAACATGCCACTGGCTTTGAGTAAGGCCAGTGTGTCTATGTATGTAGATGACTCAACATGCCACTGGCTTTGAGTAAGGCCAGTGTGTCTATGTATGTAGATGACTCATCATGTCACTGGCTTTGAGTAAGGCCAGTGTGTCTATGTATGTGGATGACTCAAAATGCCACTGGCTTTGAGTAAGGCCAGTGTGTCTATGTATGTGGATGACTCAACATGCCACTGGCTTTGAGTAAGACCAGTGTGTCTATGTATGTGGATGACTCAACATGCCACTGGCTTTGAGTAAGGCCAGTGTGTCTATGTATGTGGATGACTCAACATGCCACTTTGAGTAAGGCCAGTGTGTCTATGTATGTAGATGACTCAACATGCCACTTTGAGTAAGACCAGTGTGTCTATGTATGTGGATGACTCAACATGCCACTGGCTTTGAGTAAGGCCAGTGTGTCTATGTATGTAGATGACTCAACATGCCACTTTCAGTAAGGCCAGTGTGTCTATGTATGTGGATGACTCAACATGCCACTTTGAGTAAGACCAGTGTGTCTATGTATGTAGATGACTCAACATGCCACTGGCTTTGAGTAAGGCCAGTGTGTCTATGTATGTAGATGACTCAACATGCCACTTTGAGTAAGACCAGTGTGTCTATGTATGTGGATGACTCAACATGTCACTGGCTTTGAGTAAGGCCAGTGTGTCTATGTATGTGGATGACTCAACATGCCACTTTGAGTAAGACCAGTGTGTCTATGTATGTGGATGACTCAACATGCCACTTTGAGTAAGGCCAGAGTGTCTATGTATGTAGATGACTCAACATGCCACTGGCTTTGAGTAAGGCCAGTGTGTCTATGTATGTAGATGACTCAACATGCCACTGGCTTTGAGTAAGGCCAGTGTGTCTATGTATGTGGATGACTCAACATGCCACTGGCTTTGAGTAAGACCAGTGTGTCTATGTATGTGGATGACTCAACATGCCACTTTGAGTAAGGCCAGTGTGTCTATGTATGTGGATGACTCAACATGCCACTTTGAGTAAGACCAGTGTGTCTATGTATGTAGATGACTCAACATGCCACTTTGAGTAAGGCCAGTGTGTCTATGTATGTGGATGACTCAACATGCCACTGGCTTTGAGTAAGACCAGTGTGTCTATGTATGTGGATGACTCAACATGCCACTGGCTTTGAGTAAGGCCAGTGTGTCTATGTATGTGGATGACTCAACATGCCACTTTGAGTAAGACCAGTGTGTCTATGTATGTGGATGACTCAACATGCCACTTTGAGTAAGACCAGTGTGTCTATGTATGTAGATGACTCAACATGCCACTTTGAGTAAGACCAGTGTGTCTATGTATGTGGATGACTCAACATGCCACTTTGAGTAAGGCCAGTGTGTCTATGTATGTAGATGACTCAACATGCCACTGGCTTTGAGTAAGGCCAGTGTGTCTATGTATGTGGATGACTCAACATGCCACTGGCTTTGAGTAAGGCCAGTGTGTCTATGTATGTGGATGACTCAACATGCCACTTTGAGTAAGACCAGTGTGTCTATGTATGTAGATGACTCAACATGCCACTTTGAGTAAGACCAGTGTGTCTATGTATGTAGATGACTCAACATGCCACTTTGAGTAAGACCAGTGTGTCTATGTATGTAGATGACTCAACATGCCACTTTGAGTAAGGCCAGTGTGTCTATGTATGTAGATGACTCAACATGCCACTGGCTTTGAGTAAGGCCAGTGTGTCTATGTATGTAGATGACTCAACATGTCACTTTGAGTAAGGCCAGTGTGTCTATGTATGTGGATGACTCAACATGCCACTTTGAGTAAGACCAGTGTGTCTATGTATGTAGATGACTCAACATGCCACTTTGAGTAAGACCAGTGTGTCTATGTATGTAGAAGACTCAACATGCCACTGGCTTTGAGTAAGGCCAGTGTGTCTATGTATGTAGATGACTCAACATGCCACTGGCTTTGAGTAAGGCCAGTGTGTCTATGTATGTAGATGACTCAACATGCCACTGGCTTTGAGTAAGGCCAGTGTGTCTATGTATGTAGATGACTCATCATGTCACTGGCTTTGAGTAAGGCCAGTGTGTCTATGTATATGGATGACTCAAAATGCCACTGGCTTTGAGTAAGGCCAGTGTGTCTATGTATGTGGATGACTCAACATGCCACTGGCTTTGAGTAAGACCAGTGTGTCTATGTATGTGGATGACTCAACATGCCACTGGCTTTGAGTAAGGCCAGTGTGTCTATGTATGTGGATGACTCAACATGCCACTTTGAGTAAGGCCAGTGTGTCTATGTATGTAGATGACTCAACATGCCACTTTGAGTAAGACCAGTGTGTCTATGTATGTGGATGACTCAACATGCCACTGGCTTTGAGTAAGGCCAGTGTGTCTATGTATGTAGATGACTCAACATGCCACTTTGAGTAAGGCCAGTGTGTCTATGTATGTGGATGACTCAACATGCCACTTTGAGTAAGACCAGTGTGTCTATGTATGTAGATGACTCAACATGCCACTGGCTTTGAGTAAGGCCAGTGTGTCTATGTATGTAGATGACTCAACATGCCACTTTGAGTAAGACCAGTGTGTCTATGTATGTGGATGACTCAACATGTCACTGGCTTTGAGTAAGGCCAGTGTGTCTATGTATCTGGATGACTCAACATGCCACTTTGAGTAAGGCCAGTGTGTCTATGTATCTGGAAGACTCAACATGCCACTTTGAGTAAGGCCAGAGTGTCTATGTATGTAGATGACTCAACATGCCACTGGCTTTGAGTAAGGCCAGTGTGTCTATGTATGTAGATGACTCAACATGCCACTGGCTTTGAGTAAGGCCAGTGTGTCTATGTATGTGGATGACTCAACATGCCACTGGCTTTGAGTAAGACCAGTGTGTCTATGTATGTGGATGACTCAACATGCCACTTTGAGTAAGGCCAGTGTGTCTATGTATGTGGATGACTCAACATGCCACTTTGAGTAAGACCAGTGTGTCTATGTATGTAGATGACTCAACATGCCACTTTGAGTAAGGCCAGTGTGTCTATGTATGTGGATGACTCAACATGCCACTGGCTTTGAGTAAGGCCAGTGTGTCTATGTATGTGGATGACTCAACATGCCACTTTGAGTAAGACCAGTGTGTCTATGTATGTGGATGACTCAACATGCCACTGGCTTTGAGTAAGGCCAGTGTGTCTATGTATGTGGATGACTCAACATGCCACTTTGAGTAAGACCAGTGTGTCTATGTATGTGGATGACTCAACATGCCACTTTGAGTAAGACCAGTGTGTCTATGTATGTGGATGACTCAACATACCACTTTGAGTAAGACCAGTGTGTCTATGTATGTGGATGACTCAACATGCCACTGGCTTTGAGTAAGGCCAGTGTGTCTATGTATGTGGATGACTCAACATGCCACTTTGAGTAAGACCAGTGTGTCTATGTATGTAGATGACTCAACATGCCACTGGCTTTGAGTAAGACCAGTGTGTCTATGTATGTAGATGACTCAACATGCCACTGGCTTTGAGTAAGACCAGTGTGTCTATGTATGTAGATGACTCAACATGCCACTGGCTTTGAGTAAGGCCAGTGTGTCTATGTATGTAGATGACTCAACATGCCACTTTGAGTAAGACCAGTGTGTCTATGTATGTAGATGACTCAACATGCCACTTTGAGTAAGGCCAGTGTGTCTATGTATGTAGATGACTCAACATGCCACTGGCTTTGAGTAAGACCAGTGTGTCTATGTATGTAGATGACTCAACATGCCACTTTGAGTAAGGCCAGTGTGTCTATGTATGTAGATGACTCAACATGTCACTGGCTTTGAGTAAGGCCAGTGTGTCTATGTATGTGGATGACTCAACATGCCACTGGCTTTGAGTAAGGCCAGTGTGTCTATGTATGTAGATGACTCAACATGCCACTGGCTTTGAGTAAGACCAGTGTGTCTATGTATGTAGATGACTCAACATGCCACTGGCTTTGAGTAAGGCCAGAGTGTCTATGTATGTAGATGACTCAACATGCCACTTTGAGTAAGACCAGTGTGTCTATGTATGTGGATGACTCAACATGCCACTGGCTTTGAGTAAGGCCAGTGTGTCTATGTATGTGGATGACTCAACATGCCACTTTGAGTAAGGCCAGAGTGTCTATGTATGTAGATGACTCAACATGCCACTTTGAGTAAGACCAGTGTGTCTATGTATGTGGATGACTCAACATGCCACTTTGAGTAAGACCAGTGTGTCTATGTATGTAGATGACTCAACATGCCACTGGCTTTGAGTAAGGCCAGTGTGTCTATGTATGTGGATGACTCAACATGCCACTTTGAGTAAGACCAGTGTGTCTATGTATGTAGATGACTCAACATGCCACTTTGAGTAAGACCAGTGTGTCTATGTATGTGGATGACTCAACATGCCACTTTGAGTAAGACCAGTGTGTCTATGTATGTGGATGACTCAACATGCCACTTTGAGTAAGGCCAGTGTGTCTATGTATGTAGATGACTCAACATGCCACTGGCTTTGAGTAAGGCCAGTGTGTCTATGTATGTGGATGACTCAACATGCCACTTTGAGTAAGACCAGTGTGTCTATGTATGTGGATGACTCAACATGCCACTGGCTTTGAGTAAGGCCAGTGTGTCTATGTATGTGGATGACTCAACATGCCACTTTGAGTAAGACCAGTGTGTCTATGTATGTAGATGACTCAACATGCCACTTTGAGTAAGACCAGTGTGTCTATGTATGTAGATGACTCAACATGCCACTTTGAGTAAGACCAGTGTGTCTATGTATGTGGATGACTCAACATGCCACTTTGAGTAAGGCCAGTGTGTCTATGTATGTGGATGACTCAACATGCCACTGGCTTTGAGTAAGACCAGTGTGTCTATGTATGTAGATGACTCAACATGCCACTGGCTTTGAGTAAGGCCAGTGTGTCTATGTATGTAGATGACTCAACATGCCACTGGCTTTGAGTAAGACCAGTGTGTCTATGTATGTAGATGACTCAACATGCCACTGGCTTTGAGTAAGGCCAGAGTGTCTATGTATGTGGATGACTCAACATGCCACTGGCTTTGAGTAAGGCCAGAGTGTCTATGTATGTGGATGACTCAACATGCCACTTTGAGTAAGGCCAGTGTGTCTATGTATGTGGATGACTCAACATGCCACTTTGAGTAAGGCCAGTGTGTCTATGTATGTGGATGACTCAACATGCCACTTTGAGTAAGGCCAGAGTGTCTATGTATGTGGATGACTCAACATGCCACTTTGAGTAAGGCCAGTGTGTCTATGTATGTGGATGACTCAACATGCCACTTTGAGTAAGGCCAGAGTGTCTTTGTATGTGGATGACTCAACATGCCACTTTGAGTAAGGCCAGTGTGTCTATGTATCTGGATGACTCAACATGTCACTGGCTTTGAGTAAGGCCAGTGTGTCTATGTATCTGGATGACTCAACATGTCACTGGCTTTGAGTAAGGCCAGTGTGTCTATGTATCTGGATGACTCAACATGCCACTGGCTTTGAGTAAGACCAGAGTGTCTATGTATGTAGATGACTCAACATGCCACTTTGAGTAAGGCCAGTGTGTCTATGTATGTGGATGACTCAACATGCCACTTTGAGTAAGGCCAGAGTGTCTTTGTATGTGGATGACTCAACATGCCACTTTGAGTAAGGCCAGTGTGTCTATGTATGTAGATGACTCAACATGCCACTTTGAGTAAGACCAGTGTGTCTATGTATGTGGATGACTCAACATGCCACTTTGAGTAAGGCCAGTGTGTCTATGTATGTAGATGACTCAACATGCCACTTTGAGTAAGGCCAGTGTGTCTATGTATGTAGATGACTCAACATGCCACTGGCTTTGAGTAAGGCCAGAGTGTCTATGTATGTGGATGACTCAACATGCCACTTTGAGTAAGACCAGTGTGTCTATGTATGTAGATGACTCAACATGCCACTTTGAGTAAGGCCAGTGTGTCTATGTATGTAGATGACTCAACATGCCACTTTGAGTAAGGCCAGTGTGTCTATGTATGTGGATGACTCAACATGCCACTTTGAGTAAGGCCAGTGTGTCTATGTATGTAGATGACTCAACATGCCACTTTGAGTAAGGCCAGTGTGTCTATGTATGTGGATGACTCAACATGCCACTTTGAGTAAGGCCAGTGTGTCTATGTATGTGGATGACTCAACATGCCACTTTGAGTAAGGCCAGTGTGTCTATGTATGTGGATGACTCAACATGCCACTGGCTTTGAGTAAGGCCAGTGTGTCTATGTATGTAGATGACTCAACATGTCACTTTGAGTAAGGCCAGTGTGTCTATGTATGTAGATGACTCAACATGCCACTTTGAGTAAGGCCAGTGTGTCTATGTATGTAGATGACTCAACATGCCACTGGCTTTGAGTAAGGCCAGAGTGTCTATGTATGTGGATGACTCAACATGCCACTTTGAGTAAGACCAGTGTGTCTATGTATGTAGATGACTCAACATGCCACTTTGAGTAAGGCCAGTGTGTCTATGTATGTAGATGACTCAACATGCCACTTTGAGTAAGGCCAGTGTGTCTATGTATGTAGATGACTCAACATGCCACTGGCTTTGAGTAAGGCCAGTGTGTCTATGTATGTGGATGACTCAACATGCCACTGGCTTTGAGTAAGACCAGTGTGTCTATGTATGTGGATGACTCAACATGCCACTGGCTTTGAGTAAGGCCAGTGTGTCTATGTATGTAGATGACTCATCATGTCACTGGCTTTGAGTAAGACCAGTGTGTCTATGTATGTGGATGACTCAACATGCCACTGGCTTTGAGTAAGGCCAGTGTGTCTATGTATGTAGATGACTCAACATGCCACTTTGAGTAAGACCAGTGTGTCTATGTATGTGGATGACTCAACATGCCACTTTGAGTAAGGCCAGTGTGTCTATGTATGTGGATGACTCAACATGCCAGCGACTGAAATGACTGCAACACTTAACCTCTCATAATGTCTGGAACAGAGTGAATGAAATGGAACACATGGAAACCACATGTTTGATACCATTCCACTTATTCCCCCCAGACATTACAAGCCTCTCCTCCACAATTAACAAAGAGCTGCAGTTAGTTTCAGAGTGGGTGGCAAGGAATAAGTTAGCCCTAAATATTTATAAAATTAAAAACTAAAAACATTGTATTTGGGACAAATAACTCACTAAAATTTAAACCTCAACTAAATCTTGTAATAAATCATGTGGGAATTTAGCAAGTTGAGATGACTAAACTGCTTGGAGTTACCCTGGATTGTAAACTGTCATGGTCAAAACATATTGATACAACAGTAGCTAAGATGGGGAGAAGACTGTCCATAATAAAGCACTGCTCTGCCTTCTTAACAACACTATCAACAAGGCAGGTCCTACAGGCCCTAGTTTCTACCTTCTTAACAACACTATCAACAAGGCAGGTCCTACAGGCCCTAGTTTCTACCTTCTTAACACCACTATCAACAAGGCAGGTCCTACAGGCCCTAGTTTCTACCTTCTTAACAACACTATCAACAAGGCAGGTCCTACAGGCCCTAGTTTCTACCTTCTTAACAACACTATCAACAAGGCAGGTCCTACAGGCCCTAGTTTCTACCTTCTTAACAACACTATCAACAAGGCAGGTCCTACAGGCCCTAGTTTCTACCTTCTTAACAGCACTATCAACAAGGCAGGTCCTACAGGCCCTAGTTTCTACCTTCTTAACAACACTATCAACAAGGCAGGTCCTACAGGCCCTAGTTTCTACCTTCTTAACAACACTATCAACAAGGCAGGTCCTACAGGCCCTAGTTTCTACCTTCTTAACAACACTATCAACAAGGCAGGTCCTACAGGCCCTAGTTTCTACCTTCTTAACTACACTATCAACAAGGCAGGTCCTACAGGCCCTAGTCTCTACCTTCTTAACAACACTATCAACAAGGCAGGTCCTACAGGCCCTAGTTTCTACCTTCTTAACAACACTATCAACAAGGCAGGTCCTACAGGCCCTAGTTTCTACCTTCTTAACAACACTATCAACAAGGCAGGTCCTACAGGCCCTAGTTTCTACCTTCTTAACAACACTATCAACAAGGCAGGTCCTACAGGCCCTAGTTTCTACCTTCTTAACAACACTATCAACAAGGCAGGTCCTACAGGCCCTAGTTTCTACCTTCTTAACAGCACCATCAACAAGGCAGGTCCTACAGGCCCTAGTTTCTAGCTTCTTAACAGCACTATCAACAAGGCAGGTCCTACAGGCCCTAGTTTCTACCTTCTTAACACCACTATCAACAAGGCAGGTCCTACAGGCCCTAGTTTCTACCTTCTTAACACCACTATCAACAAGGCAGGTCCTACAGGCCCTAGTTTCTACCTTCTTAACAACACTATCAACAAGGCATGTCCTACAGGCCCTAGTTTCTACCTTCTTAACAACACTATCAACAAGGCAGGTCCTACAGGCCCTAGTTTCTACCTTCTTAACAACACTATCAACAAGGCAGGTCCTACAGGCCCTAGTTCCTACCTTCTTAACAACACTATCAACAAGGCAGGTCCTACAGGCCCTAGTTTCTACCTTCTTAACAACACTATCAACAAGGCAGGTCCTACAGGCCCTAGTTTCTACCTTCTTAACAGCACTATCAACAAGGCAGGTCCTACAGGCCCTAGTTTCTACCTTCTTAACAACACTATCAACAAGGCAGGTCCTACAGGCCCTAGTTGTATCGCATCTTGACTACTGTTCAGTCGTGTGGTCAGGTGCCACAAAAAAGGATTTAGGAAAGTTGCAATTGGCTCAGAACAGGGCAGCACGGTTGGCCCTTGGATGGACACAGAGAGCTAATATTAATAATATGCATGTCAATCTCTCCTGGCTGAAAGTGGAGGAGAGATTGACTTCATCACTACCAGTATTTCTAAAATGTGCTGACATTCTGAATGTGCCGAGCTGTCTTTTTAAACAACTAGCTCACAGCTCAGACACCCATGTATACCCCACAAGACATGCCACAAGAGGTCTCTTCACAGTCCCCAAGTCTAGAACAGACTATGGGAGGCACACAGTACTACATAGAGCCATGACTACATGGAACTCTATTCCACAGTACTACATAGAGCCATGACTACATGGAACTCTATTCCACAGTACTACATAGAACCATGACTACATGGAACTCTATTCCACAGTACTACATAGAGCCATGACTACATGGAACTCTATTCCACAGTACTACATAGAGCCATGACTACATGGAACTCTATTCCACAGTACTACATAGAACCATGACTACATGGAACTCTATTCCACATCAAGTAACTGAAAATTAGATTTAAAAAAAACAGATAAAAACCCTTATGGAACAGCGGGACCTGTAAAGAGATACACACATTGGCACACACACACACACACACACACACACACACACACACACACACACACACACACACACACACACACACACACACACACACACACACACACACACACACACACACACACACACACACACACACACACACACACACACACACACACACAACAACAACAACATACTCACGATAAACATGGATTTAGTACTGTAGATATGTGGTAGGGGCCTGAGGGAACACAGTGTGTTGTGAAATCTGTGAATGTATTGTAATGTTTTAAAAGTCTATGAACTGCCTTAATTTTGCTGGACCCCAGAAAGAGTAGCTGCTGCTTTATCAGGAACTAATGGAGTCTATAATAAATACAATACAATAAAAATACTTGTTGACCAACTACAGGAATACTGACCTCAGAGTCTCCAGTTTACAGTGGGGATTCCCCAGTCCAGCAGAGAGCAGCTTCACTCCTGAATCCTTCAGGTCATTGTTACTCAGGTCCAGCTCTCTCAGGTGTGAGGGGTTTGACCTCAGAGCTGAGACCAGAGAAGCACAGCCTTCCTCTGTGACTAGACAGCCTGACAGCCTGCAAAGAGTCAAATCATATTAAAATCACACTGCTATTCTTTGGTGGTGAAAATAGTGGCAGTATATTTTTTTAACATATTCAGATACATCAGTGTCCTGAAACCTGCCATATCTATTCAGAAATTCATGAATGTATCATTATTAGAAATGACAAATTATCAAAGTATTGCTTGTAGAGAGAAAAATATAAAGTACAAATATTTGAGTAAACTGACCATTTTAAAAAGCAGTATCAATTAAAAGACAGACAGTGAGGTATCAGATTTAGATTGTATCGAGTATACAGTCCACACCATATCTAGTTTGACAGTGAAGCTAACATTTTAAATGTGTCTCTATACTCCAGCATTTTGGATTTAAGATCAAATGTTTTATATCAGGTGACATTGACACATTTGCAGTTTGTTTTGGTTGTGTTTTGCCCAATAGAAACTCAATGGTGGATGATGACTGGAGTCATTTTCTTTATAAGTGAGTAGATAACATGTTTCTAAATTAATCCTGATGATGCCATGATTAAGACAAATCATGAATGAATCATGAATAATAATGAGTGAGAAAGTTACAGAGACTACAACAAAACATGCTAACCTCTCACCATTACCAATAACAGAGGCTACAACAAAACATGCTAACCTCTCACCATTACCAATAACAGAGGCTACAACAACAAAACATACTAACCTCTCACCATTACCAATAACAGAGGCTACAACAAAACATGCTAACCTCTCACCATTACCAATAACAGAGACTACAACAACAAAACATGCTAACCTCTCACCATTACCAATAACAGAGGCTACAACAAAACATGCTAACCTCTCACCATTACCAATAACAGAGACTACAACAACAAAACATACTAACCTCTCACCATTACCAATAACAGAGGCTACAACAAAACATGCTAACCTCTCACCATTACCAATAACAGAGACTACAACAAAACATGCTAACCTCTCACCATTACCAATAACAGAGACTACAACAACAAAACATACTAACCTCTCACCATTACCAATAACAGAGGCTACAACAAAACATGCTAACCTCTCACCATTACCAATAACAGAGGCTACAACAAAACATGCTAACCTCTCACCATTACCAATAACAGAGACTACAACAAAACATGCTAACCTCTCACCATTACCAATAACAGAGGCTACAACAAAACATGCTAACCTCTCACCATTACCAATAACAGAGGCTACAACAAAACATGCTAACCTCTCACCATTACCAATAACAGAGGCTACAACAAAACATACTAACCTCTCACCATTACCAATAACAGAGGCTACAACAAAACATGCTAACCTCTCACCATTACCAATAACAGAGACTACAACAAAACATGCTAACCTCTCACCATTACCAATAACAGAGACTACAACAACAAAACATACTAACCTCTCACCATTACCAATAACAGAGGCTACAACAAAACATGCTAACCTCTCACCATTACCAATAACAGAGGCTACAACAAAACATGCTAACCTCTCACCATTACCAATAACAGAGACTACAACAAAACATGCTAACCTCTCACCATTACCAATAACAGAGGCTACAACAAAACATGCTAACCTCTCACCATTACCAATAACAGAGGCTACAACAAAACATGCTAACCTCTCACCATTACCAATAACAGAGGCTACAACAAAACATGCTAACCTCTCACCATTACCAATAACAGAGGCTACAACAAAACATGCTAACCTCTCACCATTACCAATAACAGAGGCTACAACAAAACATGCTAACCTCTCACCATTACCAATAACAGAGGCTACAACAAAACATGCTAACCTCTCACCATTACCAATAACAGAGGCTACAACAAAACATGCTAACCTCTCACCATTACCAATAACAGAGACTACAACAACAAAACATACTAACCTCTCACCATTACCAATAACAGAGGCTACAACAAAACATGCTAACCTCTCACCATTACCAATAACAGAGGCTACAACAAAACATGCTAACCTCTCACCATTACCAATAACAGAGGCTACAACAAAACATGCTAACCTCTCACCATTACCAATAACAGAGGCTACAACAAAACATGCTAACCTCTCACCATTACCAATAACAGAGGCTACAACAAAACATGCTAACCTCTCACCATTACCAATAACAGAGGCTACAACAAAACATGCTAACCTCTCACCATTACCAATAACAGAGGCTACAACAAAACATGCTAACCTCTCACCATTACCAATAACAGAGGCTACAACAAAACATGCTAACCTCTCACCATTACCAATAACAGAGGCTACAACAAAACATGCTAACCTCTCACCATTACCAATAACAGAGGCTACAACAAAACATGCTAACCTCTCACCATTACCAATAACAGAGGCTACAACAAAACATGCTAACCTCTCACCATTACCAATAACAGAGGCTACAACAAAACATGCTAACCTCTCACCATTACCAATAACAGAGGCTACAACAAAACATGCTAACCTCTCACCATTACCAATAACAGAGGCTACAACAAAACATGCTAACCTCTCACCATTACCAATAACAGAGGCTACAACAAAACATGCTAACCTCTCACCATTACCAATAACAGAGGCTACAACAAAACATGCTAACCTCTCACCATTACCAATAACAGAGGCTACAACAAAACATGCTAACCTCTCACCATTACCAATAACAGAGGCTACAACAAAACATGCTAACCTCTCACCATTACCAATAACAGAGGCTACAACAAAACATGCTAACCTCTCACCATTACCAATAACAGAGGCTACAACAAAACATGCTAACCTCTCACCATTACCAATAACAGAGGCTACAACAAAACATGCTAACCTCTCACCATTACCAATAACAGAGGCTACAACAAAACATGCTAACCTCTCACCATTACCAATAACAGAGGCTACAACAAAACATGCTAACCTCTCACCATTACCAATAACAGAGGCTACAACAAAACATGCTAACCTCTCACCATTACCAATAACAGAGGCTACAACAAAACATGCTAACCTCTCACCATTACCAATAACAGAGGCTACAACAAAACATGCTAACCTCTCACCATTACCAATAACAGAGGCTACAACAAAACATGCTAACCTCTCACCATTACCAATAACAGAGGCTACAACAAAACATGCTAACCTCTCACCATTACCTATATATGTGAATATGTCCAATAATTAAGTCTTCTTCAAATGGTAGACTACGGTGCCTTGCAGAGGTATTCATCACCCTTTGTGTTTTTCCTATTTTGTTTCATTACAACATGTCATTTAAATAGATTATATTTGGATTTCATGTAATGGACAAACACAAAATAGTCCAAATTGGTCAAGAGAAATTTAAAAAAAGAACTATTAAAAACAGAAAAGTGGTGCGTTCATATATATTCACCCCCTTTGCTATGAAGCCCCTAAATAAGATCTGGTGCAACCAATTACCTTCAGAAGTCACATAATTAGTTAAATAAAGTCCACCTGTGTGCAATCTAAGTGTCACATGATCTGTCACATGATCTCAGTATATATACACCTGTTCTGAAAGGCCCCAGAGTCTACAACACCACTAAGCAAGAGACACCACCAAGCAAGCGGCACCATGAAAACCAAGAAGCTCTCCAAACAGGTCAGGGACAGAGTCTACAACTCCACTAAGCAAGGGACACCACCAAGCAAGCGGCACCATGAAGACCAAGGAGCTCTCCAAACAGGTCAGGGACAAAGTCTACAACTCCACTAAGCAGGGGACACCACCAAGCAAGCGGCACCATGAAGACCAAGGAGCTCTCCACTGGGAAACTGGTCAGAATTGAAGGAATGATGGATGGCGCTAAATACAGGGAAATTATTGAGGGAAACCTGTTTCAGTCTTCCAGAGATTTTGAGATTGCTAAAGCAACACTCGAGTGGTTTAATGGGAAAAATGTAAATGTCTTGGAATGGTCAAGTCAAAGCGTACATACATAAAGTGCTTTCATTTCTAAAAGGTAAAACGCATATGAATCCTCTCAAATAAAAGGTGACATTCTGTACTGTCACCTAATACGAAACAGTCTACCTAAAATCCAAAATGCTGGAGCATAATACCAAATGTAAAACTGAAAGCTTCACTGTCCAAACACATATGGTGTGGACTATGTGTGTCTGGTAAACACATGTGGATCTGGTGAACAGGTATCACTCGTTGACCAACTACAGGAATACTGACCTCAGAGTCTCCAGTTTACAGTGGGGATTCCCCAGTCCAGCAGAGAGCAGCTTCACTCCTGAATCCTTCAGGTCATTGTTACTCAGGTCCAGCTCTCTCAGGTGTGAGGGGTTTGACCTCAGAGCTGAGACCAGAGAAGCACAGCCTTCCTCTGTGACTCCACAGCCTGACAGCCTGACAAAGAGATCATCATGACTTAACAAACACTGTTAATTTAACACCAGTAGTGTAGAAGGACAATGGCAGATGCATTTGGTTTATTCTCTCAAACAACATATAGATTCATCTTCCGTCTCCTAGAACTGTATGGTCATAATGTTATACTAATGTGAACATCAATGCATTTATTCAATATGTTTTTCAATATAATATTATACACATATTATTATGCATATTTTTCTCTAAACTGAATATTTCTTCCTGATGTTTAGTTCTTATATGTCATTTTATTTACTCACAGAACAGCTCTGGAGGCTTTGACCACTGGCAGCAGCCTCAGAAGACCTTCCTCTGATCTGGAGTATTTCTTCAGGTCAAACACATCCAGCTCCTTTTCTGAAGTCAGCAACACAAAGACCAGAGCTGACCACTGTGCAGGTGACAGGTTGGGTTTTGAGAGACTTCCTGATCTCAGGAAGCTTTGGATCTCCTCCACTAGAGAATGGTCATTCAGTTCATTCAGACAGTGGAACAGATTGATGCTCCTCTCTGGAGAGGGATTCTCCCCGATCTTCTTCTTGATGTACTTGACTGTTTCTTCATGGCTCTGTGAGCTGCTTCTTGTCTTTGTCATTAGACCTTGTAAGTGCTTCTGATTGGACTCCAGTGAGAGGCCCAGAAGGAAGCGGAGGAAAAGGTCCAGGTTTCCCGTCTCACTTCGTAAGGATTTATCCACAGCACTCTTGTAGAAAGCAACTTCAGGCTTGTCTTTTGTTTTCAGTTTGTCCATTAATTTCTCATTGTTGTTGATGAATGAGAGGAACACATATACAGCAGCCAGAAACTCCTGAATGCTCAGATGAACAAAGCAGTACACCTTGTCCTGGTACAGCCCACATTCCTCTTTAAAGAGCTGTGTGCACAATCCTGAGTACACTGAGGCTTCACTGACATCAATGCCAGCCTCTTTCAGGTCTTCTTCATAGAAAATCAGATTGCCTTTCACAAGCTGTTGAAAAGCCAGTTTTCCCAGTGACAGAATGTTCTCTTTATTCCAGTGTGGACCTGTCTCTTCTTTCCCAACATACTTTTTATTATTCTGTTTGGTATGAAACACCACAAGGTGTGTGTACATCTCAGTCAGAGTCTTGGGCATCTCTTCTCTCTTATGTTTCAACATGTGTTCAAGGACTGTTGCAGAAATCCAACAGAAGACTGGAATGTGGCACATGATGTGGAGGCTCCTTGATGTCTTTATGTGTGAGATGATTCTGCTGGCCAGGTTTTCATCATTGAATCTCTTCCTGAAGTACTCCTCCTTCTGTGGGTCATTGAACCCTCGTACCTCTGTCACCTGGTCAACACACCATGAAGGGATCTTATTGGCTGCTGCAGGTCGGGTAGTTATCCAGAGGAGAGCAGATGGAAGCAGATTTCCCCTGATGAGATTTGTCAGCAGAACATCCACTGAGGTTGACTCTGTGACGTCCCAACAGATCTTGTTCTTCTGGAAGTCTAGGGGCAGTCGGCACTCATCCAGACCATCAAAGATGAACAGAACTTTGTACTTGTCGTAGTTGGAGATTCTTGATTCTTTGGTTTCCATTGAGAAGTGATTAAGAAGTTCAATCAAAGTGTTTTCCCCTTTCATCAAATTCAGCTCCCGGAAAGGGAATGAAAATACAAATTGGACATCCTGATTTGCTTTTCCTTCAGCCCAGTCCAGAATGAACTTCTGCACAGAGACTGTTTTTCCAATGCCAGCGACTCCCTTTGTCAGCACAGTTCTGATAAGTTTGTCTTGACCAGTTAAGGGTTTGAAGATGTCGTTACATTTGATTGCAGTCTCTGGTCTTGCTTGTTTCCTGGTTGTTGTCTCAATCTGTCTCAGCTCATGTTCATTATTGACCTCTCCTGTTCCACCCTCTGTGATGTAGAGCTCTGTGTAGATCTTATTGAGAAGTGTTGGGTTTCCTTGTTTAGCGATCCCCTCAAATACACATTGAAACTTCTTCTTTAGATTAGATTTGAGTTCACGTTGGCAAATCACAGCAAGCTCATCTGAATGAAGAAATAACAGAGGATATTAATATTACATCTGTTTTAATGCCTACATTATTGCAGGACTGTTATGAAGTTTAAAATTATAGTCATTTCTCCTCTTAACTGACTGTATAAATGTGTAAATGTTTTCATAATGCATTACAGACTGGTGTGACTGATTATATTATTATTGGTATTATTAATGTTTTCTCTCTCCCTCCTCTCTAATCTCTCTCTCTCTCTGTTGCTACAATATCATTGAGTTACACAGCTACCTTAGCTGTACTTTAGCTACAGCTTTTAAATGTTATAAAACAGCATTCATCATGAGGCAGACAGATCTTACATTTCTCCAGTGTGTCAGCAAGCTCCTTCTGGTTCATTTTCCTCAGGACGTGCAGTGTGATCTTCAGAGCCCCCTCTCTGGCACTGCTCTCCTGCTTCTCATCTTCAGCATCCACCACTTCCTTATCCTGCTTCTGACTCTCAAAGCCTTCTGGGAGTTCTGGACTAAGAATCCTCTTGAACATCTTCAGCTCGTTCTTCACAAATGTCATAATTTTCTCTTCAAGCAACTGAAATAAATAAATAAAGTAAATAAGTTAAGCAAGAAACAAAATGCTTTCTCATTAACACATTAATTAATGATTGACAGATCAACTTTACTTGGTAAACAAAAACAAATGTACATAACAGGACCACATACACTGAATATGGAGGCCAGGTCTGTTTGATGACTCTGGGAAGACTGACCACTGAGAATCTCTGACTCTGATCTCTCCTGTTGGTTTCTGTGGACAAAACATGAGATTACATCTCCTCATCCAGGGTGCACACACACACACACACACACACACACACACACACACACGGAGGGAGGGAATGTTGTGTTTGTTTAATGTTGTTTTAGGACTATGAAAATTGACAAAATTATTAGCCTATGGATTATGAAAACAACAAAATAAATGTGAAAATGGGAGAGGAGAAATGACTAGAGACAGTGTTGTTTAACTCACTGACCATGACCCATGAGTTCTTCTTACCTTTGTTCAGTAGAAAAGTCTCCCTCTCTAAACGTCATAGGTTGATCCATAGACTGGTCACTCTTCATGGACACACAGCTGGGAACAGGGGAGGCTGGTCTCTCCTGCTTGATTGGTCTTCAACACAACAGAGACAAACAACAAACATCTCTCATCTACTCTGAGCTCAGATGGGGAAACATAAGAACAGTTTCATTCCTAAAAGCTATATATCCATTTTCAGAAATGTTCGTAAATTACCTTTTATTGTTTAAAGAAGTTATGTTTATGTTAAGTTATGTTTTTTGCTAAATGAGGAGATGGCACGTGGGTACCTGCTTCTATAAACCAATGAGGAGATGGCACGTGGGTACCTGCTTCTATAAACCAATGAGGAGATGGCATGTGGGTACCTGCTTCTATAAACCAATGAGGAGATGGCACGTGGGTACCTGCTTCTATAAACCAAGGAGATGGCACGTGGGTACCTGCTTCTATAAACCAATGAGGAGATGGCACGTGGGTACCTGCTTCTATAAACCAATGAGGAGATGCAGCGCGAACTGCGTCACAAATAGAACTGACTTCTAGACGCTCGTTGGCGCGCGAGCAGTGTGTCATTTTTAATAACGAAATTAATTTAGCGACGCGAGCGTTGTAGTCAGCCCCGCTAAAAGGCTGGTGTCGTTACTCTGCCTTCTCCGGGGGCATGTTGAGGTAAATTTACTAACCGGGAGGGTTGAATTATGTAATTTATTGGTGGGCTGGAAGACGCACTCTTGTCTTTTCTATTCCGAGGTTGTTTACTCGCAATATCAGATTAAAGATGATTTTTTTTAATAATGTTTGTACACTAAGGTTGAGGTTCTGACTAGTGATTATTTACCCGGTGTTCAATACCTGCTATTGAGGCGCCCTGAAAATAATATTCAAAAGATTGGTCCTTGGACACAGAGGGGTTAAACACTAAAGTTACCGTCCATCTAGTGAAGAGAGGAGAACCGGACAGAGGTAGCCAGCATCCGTCAACGAGAGAATGATGTATTGTTAGCTAAGTTAACTAGGATGCTGCTGGTATAGTAGCTAGCTAGCTTACCGAGCTGTACCGACTAGCTTGGCTAGCTAGCTGGTCGTTCTGTACCTCGTCTCGATGAAAATGACGAATCCGGTGAACCACAAAATGAAACAAGGATAGAGAGTGAAAAGGATCTGGCTACACTCATACTGTTCCTGACCGTAAAGAAAAAAGCTAATTGAACAATAAACTTTGGTGTCTCAACACTGTAGCGGACTCCGTCGTTATCCTCAAAGATCACCTCAGCCAACTCTGCGCGTAACCAGACAATATGCTTGGCGCCACACCGAACGGGGACGCGGACAGTTCTGTACGGGGACATGGACAATTCTGTACGGGGACGCGGACAGATCCAGGACGCGGACATGAGCAGTGCAACACAATCAACTAAATCCAGTCTTTACATTAGAAGTATTCATTTTTTATTATTATGTTAAACAAACATTCTATGTTTTTTTATAACAACATGTTGAGATCTGGGTCCATATCGCCAAAGTGTCTCAGAGTAGAAAATTGGTCGTATAAGTGCTGAGAATAAAGACATTTTACACTTATGGGTATAAATTAAAACTATGCATGAAGTCTCTAGTCCCACCTAGTCAGCAGATATTCAGGACACCTCGTGAGCTGTCCTAAGTAGTTAAGAGTTAACAGCAGGTGTCTTGATAATACTATAGAATAATGCAGTTAGTCAGTGGTTCCTGAGCCACATGTAATTGCTTTGTAGTAGTTAAAAAAATGTTTTGATATTTCTATATGATCAATCCATAAATAATATAGACCTACATGCAGCAGTGTGTCTTGTGCTTTTGACAATGATTTATGTATAATATTTATGTATAACAAGTGATACCATGTATGTCTCTCAAGCATTTTTGTCTTAATTTTGGCAGATTAACTCATGTTTATTTCTGAAGATTAACTCAGGTTTTCACCCAGCGGCTAAGGAGTTGGAGCTGTGGCAGGAGTCGGACCTGGGGCTGAAAGGTGGCTGGTTTGAATCCCGGGTCCGGGCGCTGGAAAAAACAGGCGGAATTGATCTGACCACTGGAGGCCTGCTACATCCTCAAAACATTCACCTTTCGTTGATCAGAACTCTAGAGGTTCTTCTTCACTGAACCCAAATATATATATTTAACTTTTAGTGGTTCCATATATTAAGGAGGTGATAGAAGCCTTTTTGGTTCTATAAGGAACCTTCTTTTCTAAGAGTGTATAATAAACACGTTTTTCTTTTGATTATTTAATTATCTACATCATGTTATTTCAAGTTGTCCCTTTGGAGCACAACATCACATTGTTAAAAAATAATCCTAAATTGGGCATGGCTATAAATTGGGCAATTGAAGGCATCTAGGGCGTAATATGTGTTAGATGAAAATGAACATTGTATGCAACGTTGTAGGCAAGGGACTTGATGCTACTATGCCAAAGATATTTAGAGTTGTTAAACGGGTGTGAAGAGTGTGTTGATATAACGGTAATATTGTCAAAATTCTGCTTGTAACAACCATCAGAATTGGTTAAAACAATATGAATTCCATTATATTAGTCAATAATTAAGAGTAGGCAAAGTGGTTTTGTCATGTGAAAATTCTATCAAATGTCTTCGATTGCAACGAGTACAGTCAGGGTGCCGTGGAACCCCTGCAGTACCTCCACAGACCCCGGATTGAGAACCCCTGCAGTACCTCCACAGACCCCGGATTGAGAACCCCTGCAGTACCTCCACAGACCCCGGATTGAGAACCCCTGCAGTACCTCCTCAGACCCCGGATTGAGAACCCCTGCAGTACCTCCTCAGACCCCGGATTGAGAACCCCTGCAGTACCTCCACAGACCCCGGATTGAGAACCCCTGCAGTACCTCCTCAGACCCCGGATTGAGAACCCCTGATTTAGCAGATGCTCTTATCCAGAGAGATTTACAGTAAGTGCATTCATCTTAAGGTAGGTATTTATTTTGGATATTAACTTAATAAATTGTTCATAAAATTGTCATCTTACCTCTTAGCTTTGGTGTCATGTTCCCCAGAGAGTCTCATTTTAGAGGCAGGGCCCCCCTCCTCTCTCTCCCCAGAGAGACTCATTTTAGAGCACTGTCCCCTAAACAGAGATCCAGCATGTTGGTTGTGGTTAACATATTGACAACTAATTCTTGAATGTCAATTGTTCTCATTTATTAATGATCGCTTATAAAACATTTACTAACAGACATATCGAAACAGTCAGGTGATTTAATGCATCACATGAACATGTAGTTGACATTTCATCTCCATGGTAACTGTCAATAATAATAATAAGTCACTGTTAAGGTAGTTATAGACAGTACAGCAACACAAGGCCATGTCTAACACTTGTTTTTATTAATTAACAGTAGGCTATTTATTGTCTTTCAATCTGTTATTTTCTAAACGTATCTGAGAATGTAGACAGAAGGGCTAAAACGGACATGATTGATCTGAGGGGGAAATCATTGATCCATTCAGAAAGGTTTTATGCATCAAGTAAGAGATGTTATATTATGTAAAGTAGGCTAGGTTATAATGTATAGTAGTGGGTTGTTAGTGATATGTAGATGTTATATTATGTAAAGTAGGCTAGGTTATAATGTATAGTAGTGGGTTGTTTGTGATATGTAGATGTTATATTATGTAAAGTAGACTAGGTTATAATGTATAATAGAGGTTTGTTAGTGATATGTAGATGTTATATTATGTAAAGTAGACTAGGTTGTAATGTATAGTAGTGGGTTGTTAGTGATATGTAGATGTTATATTATGTAAAGTAGACTAGGTTAAAGCCTACATATCATAGATGACCAGACTAAACCTGTTCAGATCAGTTCACATAATGTTATAGTCCTACCAGTAGCAGGACAGAGAATGTACTGTATATAGCCTACATATCATAGATGACCAGCCTAAACCTGTTCAGATCAGTTCACATAATGTTATAGTCCTACCAGTAGCAGGACAGAGAATGTACTGTATATAGCCTACATATCATAGATGACCAGTCTAAACCTGTTCAGGTCAGTTCACATAATGTTATAGTCCTACCAGTAGCAGGACAGAGAATGTACTGTATATAACCTACATATCATAGATGACCAGCCTAAACCTGTTCAGGTTAGTTCACATAATGTTTTAGTCCTACCAGTAGCAGGACAGAGCATGTACACTATATATACAAAAGTATGTGGACACCCCTTCAAATTACTGGATTTGGCTATTTCAGCCACACCCATTGCTGACAGGTGTATAAAATGAAGCAGACAGCCATGCAATCTTCATAGACAAACATTGGCAGTAGAATGACCAGTACTGAAGAGCTCAGTGACTTTCAGCGTGGCACCGTCATAGGATGCCACCTTTCCACAAGTCAGTTCGTCAAATTCCTGCCCTGCTAGATCTGCCCCTGTCAACTGTAAGTTCTGCCAGGAAAACGCTACCTGCCCGAATGCATAGTGCCAACTGTAAAGTTTGGTGGAGGAGGAATAATGGTCTGGGGCTGTTATTCATGGCCCCCTAGTTCTAGTGAAGAGAAATCTTAACGCGACAGCATAAAATGACATTCTAGACGATTCTGTGCTTCCAACTTTGTGGCAACAGTTTGAGGAAGGCCCTTTCTTGTTTCAGCATGACAATGTCCCTGTGCACAAAGCGAGGTCCATACAGAAATGGCTTGTTAAGATTGGTGTGGAAGAACTTGACTGGCCTGGACAGAGCCCTGACCTCAAACCAATCTAACACCTTTGTAATGAATTGGAACGCCGACTACTAGCCAGGCCTAATCACCCAACATCAGTGCCCGACTTTCCTAATGCTATTGTGGCTGAATGGAAGCAAGTCCCAGCAGCAATGTTTCAACATCTAGTGGAAAGCCTTCGCAGAAGAGTGGAGGCTGTTATAGAAGCAAAGGGGGGGACCAACTCCATATGAATGGACATGATTTTGGAATGAGATGTTCGACTAGCAGGTGTCCACATACTTTTGGTCATGTAGTGTACATAGCCTAATCTAAATCAAATCAAATCAAATGTTATTGGTCACAATGTCTGAGCGGCATAGACTAAGATACAGTAGAATAGGTAGAATAGTATAGAATACAGTATATACATATGAGATGAGTAATGCATAGACTAAGATACAGTAGAATAGTATAGAATGCAGTATATACATATGAGATGAGTAATGCATAGACTAAGATACAGTAGAATAGTATAGAATGCAGTATATACATATGAGATGAGTAATACATAGACTAAGATACAGTAGAATAGTATAGAATGCAGTATATACATATGAGATGAGTAGTGCTTAGACTAAGATACAGTAGAATAGTATAGAATACAGTATATACATATGAGATGAGTAGTGCTTAGACTAAGATACAGTAGAATAGTATAGAATACAGTATATACATATGAGATGAGTAATACATAGACTAAGATACAGTAGAATAGTATAGAATACAGTATATACATATGAGATGAGTAATGCATAGACTAAGATACAGTAGAATAGTATAGAATACAGTAGATACATATGAGATGAGTAATGCATAGACTAAGATACAGTAGAATAGTATAGAATACAGTATATACATATGAGATGAGTAATGCATAGACTAAGATACAGTAGAATAGTATAGAATACAGTATATACATATGAGATGAGTAATACATAGACTAAGATACAGTAGAATAGTATAGAATACAGTATATACATATGAGATGAGTAATGCCAGATATTTATAGCCGAGGCCAGATACTTTTCACAACATTTCCAACAGAGACCATCAGGTTGGTCGGCATGATTAGTGATCATACTGTAGCTCAACCCTACTGTGACTGTTGAATGTCTGACGATGACCTAACTTTATAATAGTTCGTAGCCTACCTACCAGAATCTGCCTGTCTTTCTTTCAAATCAACACATTTATCTGTCTTCTAATGCAGTGGTGTAAAGTCCTTAAGTAAAATACTTTAAAGTACTACTTAAGTAGTTTTTGGGGGTATCTGTCCTTTACTATTTATATTTTAACAACTTTTACTTTTACTTCACTACATTCATAAAGAAAATGATGTACTTTTTACTACATACATTTTCCCTGACAACCGAAAGTACTCGTCACATTTTGAATGCTTAGCAGGACAGGAAATGGTCTAATTCACACACTTATCAGTTGAACATCCCTGGTCATCCCTACTGCCTCTTATCTGGCAGACTCACTAAACAGAGAACGTCCCTGGTCATCCCTACTGCCTCTTAAAAAAATTGTGCCGTCTGTTTTGCTTAATATAAGGAATTTTTATTATTACTACTTTACATTTACTTTTGAAACTTAATTATATTTAACACCAAATACTTTAAGACTTTTACTTAAGTAGTATTTTACTGTGTGACTTTCACTTTTACTTGAGTCATGTTCTATGAAGGAATCTTTCCTTTTACTCCAGTTTGAGAACTGAGTTCTGTTTCCACCACTGTTCTAACGTTCCATATGAGACACAGTTTCAACAGACATTCTGGAACTGCGTCGGCTACAAAGTTACTTTACATTTCATATCAGGAAATAAAGTAACGGTCACTGGGTGGTTTCGTTGTGCATTGCCCGGCTCCCCGGGTGAGAAGATTTTGCGCATTTTAGACCATTCCATTGGTCCTTAAAATAAATGTCCACTCCCCTGTAGCACCGGGCCATGCAAAACGAACTTCCCACTGTCGCAGCGCACTGAGACACAGAGTTCTAAACCCAGACGCGTTTCTTCAAGACAGCTCTCTTACATTAGTTTTGATAAACATATAATTTACTAGAAACCAAGTTGAGCTGTGTTTTTTTCCTCCAAAATGTGAGTTACTGTAGGACTTTAATAATTATAAACAGGCCTACAAACCCAAAAAGGTTTTAATTTGAGAATGTTCATTTGTATGCCTCAAATATTAAACTGTCTTAAAATATTTGATGATTAGTTGAATCAGGTGTGTAAGTGCTGGTAAGAACAAAAGGATTGAGAAACCCTGAGATAAACATAAAACCATATAATTGAAAAGCTCCTCCACCATCTTTACCAGACGTTTTACTGATAACATGTCGGCCTACTGATTAGTTTACACTTTGAAAACTGCTGTCTGTCAGCAACTCAGCTCAAGTAGCAGTTCTACTAACTAGTAATATCTCATTACAGGTATTCATTCTCTTACTCTGTCCATTAGAATAGATTATTGTTCAGAAATACTTACTTTATTTTTTAGTTCTCTCCATTTCGCGTTTTTTTAGCTCTGTCCTCAAAATGGATCCTTTCCAAAAGAACAACTTTACTTTCTGTTTCAGCTCAGCCATCTCCCCATCCTGATAATAAAGTGTTTTATTGGTATCTTCCACTAGATGACAGTAAACACCTGCTGTAACTAGATTTTACAACTATGTGTTTGGTTTCATACAAGCAGTGTCCCAGAGGAGGAGTGCTGATCTAGGATCAGGTCCCTCCTCTCCATGTAATCTGATTCATTATGATCTAGGATCAGGTCCCTTCTCTCCATGTAATCTGATTCATTATGATCTAGGATCAGGTCCCCCCTCTCCATGTAATCTGATTCATTATGATTTAGGATCAGGTCCCCCCTCATGGTCATGGTCACCAGTTAGCATTCATGTTGTCATGGTCACCAGTTAGCATTCATGTTGTCATGGTCACCAGTTAGCATCCCTGTTTATGGATTATAAAAAAAAAAAAAATGTATTAAAATTTTTGTAAAATATTTTATTTATTTATTCATAATACAAAAATCTACTTACATTGCTGCATCAAACATGTCTAGCAAACCAAACACAGGTATTAACAATGCTCAAACATACAAAAATATCAATACAAATAAAATAATACAAAAAATAAACAAATTAAGTGCAATTATATTCACTCTGAAAATATCTTATTATAATGATTCATGAAGATGTTATTCTTGTTGTTATTCACTAAGGTTAGTGTTTTAATAAGATAATTAAATTCAATCAGGAAAAATTTGTAATTTTGGTATAGAATTTTGGAATCTTTGTTTGTGTATAAAGTATTTGGCAACAAGAATAAAAAAATTAACAATCATTTCAGTGGTTTTGTTATCATTGCAATAGTAACATATTATATATTTTGTGTTAAAAATATAGGCAGTATTCATAATGGTAAATAAGTACTTTGCAAGGTTTTCCCAAAATTCTGACACAAATTTACATTCAAAGAACAAGTGAGACAGATTCTCACCTTTTCCACAGAAAACGCAGATATCATCAATAGCCACACATTTGGAAATTCTAGAATTACATGGATATATCTTATGTAAAATGTTGAAGTGCACTTCCTTAACTTTGTTTGGTATACAGTATTTGTAAGGCCTTAACCATGCATTTTTCCAGACAATGTCAGGAATAAGCGTGTTCCAGAAAAACTTTCCTCTCGTGTAAATTGGTTTTGTGAATGAAGAATTTGTGTTATATATTTATTACAACAAGATCTCTCAAGTAAGCCCACGCCTTCCAATCTGAGTTCTGGATAAACTTTGTGATCATTCCCAAAATTAAGATGACTTTTCATAAGTGTAGTTAGACCACTGGGAACGGCTTTGATCACAGAAATAAACTCTCTGAAAGGTATTGGAAAATCTTTCATTGTTATAAATTGTTCATATGTGAGAATATTACCCTTGTTGTCGAAAATATCAAGAACAAAGTCAATATTTCTCTCATGCCAGCTGGGGTAGAACAATGACTTATTCCTTACAGTTATGTCTGAATTATTCCACAAAAGAGCTTTATGAGGGGAAAATTGTGCAGGAAACATATTTTCCAGGCCATTAAGCTTGTTGGTGAAACCTAGCCAATTTAGCAGGTAATCTTTCAGGAATATAATTACATTTCAGTAAAAATTAAAGACCTCCCAATTTATTAAACAAATTATTTGGAATGAAATACCATATTGAATCAGTATCGATCAAACATTTGTTCAACCAGTTTATCTTGAAAGTGTTATTTATTTCAACAAAATCCAACACTTCTAGACCGCCTTCAGCTCTTTTGTTAGAAAGGACAGATTTTTTTTGTTTGTGAGACTTATTTTTCCAGATGAAGTCAAGAAAGGTCTTATTGATCTCTTTACAAGTAGCTGGATTTACACATAACGATAATGAGGGGTACACAAAACGAGACAGTCCCTCTGCCTGGACAGAAATACTCTCCCAAGTATAGAAAGTTATCTTTGTAGCCAATTATTAAATATATTTTTAGTTCTCTTAATTTTAGGAGAGAAACCAAGACGCAGCGTAGTTCGTGTTCAACATGTTTAATAAAAGACGAATAAACGTGAACACTACACAATACAAAATAACAAACGTGGCAAAACCGAAACAGTCCTATCTGCATTAAATTTGCATCATTCAGAATATCTAGAGATAGAAGTTCCACAACCAAAATTAATAAAAATGGCGAAATTGGCCATCCCTGTCGTACACTTCTGTTGAATGTGGCAAATGTACCTTTCACAACCATCTTCCTGAAATTGAGAGCTGTAAAGGTTTTCATAAAAGGAATTGACAAATGATGATATTGTAATGGGATCTTTGCATAAAACATTGTTAATTTTGAGTGCAGTTATAGATTTTCTTTTTCTAGTTTCTCTTTTCAAGTGCAAAAAAGAAACTAGTGTTTCTATCCCCCTCTTCAATCCATTTTGCTCTTGAGGCGCCCTTTGCCAGATCTGTGTAAGTCTGTTCTAATTCTAGTTGTAAAGACCTGAACACAGACTCCTCTTCTTCAGATAGATTATCTTTCTTTAGAAAACTGTCAAGCTTGCTCATCATCATCATGCAGATTTAGAAGCACGGTGGCTATGAAAAACTCCCTAGAAAAGCCGGAACCTAGGAAGAACCTAGGAAGAAACCTAGAGAGAAAAAATAAATAATAATAATTTTAAAAAAAGTAATAAAATGTATGCACTCTACAGTAAGTCGCTCTGGATAAGAGCGTCTGCTAAATGACTAAAATGTAAAAAATGTAATGTAGAGAGGAACCAGGCTCTGAGGGGTGGCTAGTCCTCTTCTGGCTGTGCCGGTGGAGATTATAAGCGTACATGGCCATTAAGGCCAGATTGTTCTTCAAGTACTGTAGTTCAAAGTTCTTCATAGATGACCAGCAGGGTCAAAAATAATGTGGTTATAGAGGGTGCAACAAGTCAGCACCTCGGGAGTAAATGTCAGTTGGCTTTTCATAGCCGAACATTCAGAGGTCGAGACAGCAGGTGTGGTAGAGAGAGAGAGAGAGGGAGAGAGAGAAAGAGGTGGGGGAGAGGGAGAGAGAGCGAAGATCGAAACAGCAGGTCCGTCACAAGGTATCACGTCCGGAGAACACACATGCCTCTTCATGTGATACATGATGTTTGGCTGTGCTGTGTGAAGTGTTATCTTATGGGTTTGGTGATTGTTCTGTGTGAAGCCGTATTCTGCATTGCATCATGGAATGTGATGTGAAATCCCTGGGCCTATGGCTGTTGAAGCTACTCCACTGCACTGCTGCTGTGAGCAGGAGTGGGAGAGAAGCCATGCTTTTATTAGACTCTTGTTCTGTCACTCATTCTCCTGCCTCTCCATCTCAAAGGCTGACAAATATTTTGAAGAGTGGTTAAAGAGGTGGCTGTGTGCACACACACTCAGACTCCAACTCTATTTATAGGTTTGTCTTATTCCAGAATACACCCATAATTGTGATTCACACAGTACGGTTCTATGTTTTCCACTCTGTGATTAAAAGTAGTTCTCAGAATAGAGCATTTTTGAATTGACCAAAGCCCTTCTCCCACGATTGCTCAGTTTGGCCTGGCGGCCAGCTCTAGGAAGAGTCTTGGTGGTTCCAAACTTCTTCCGTTTAAGAATGATGGAGGCCACTGTGTTCTTGGGGACCTTCAATATTGCAGAAATGTTTTGGTACCCTTCACCAGATCTGTGCCTTGACACAACCATGTTTCTACGGACAATTCCTTCGACCTCATGGCTTGATTTTTGCTCTGACATACACTGTCAACTGCTGGACCTTATATATTCAACATACAGATAACATCTCAGAGGGTTGATCTAGCTGCAGATAGCTAAGTCTCCTCTATGTGTTTTCCCCTTGCTGCTAATAAGCTCTTATCAATCTAACTAAATGAATAGAGAACATCTGGTTATCTGACGGTCTATGCAGCAACTATTGTATTAGAGACAAGCTCTGGTTATTATATTTTACTAGACAAGTCAGTTAAGAACAAATTCTTATTTACAATAACAGCAGGTTAACTGCCTTGTTCAGGGGCAGAATGACAGATTTTTACCTTGTCAGCTCAGGGATTTGATCTAGCAACCTTTCGGTTACTGGCCCAACGCTCTAACCACAAGGCTACTTGCCACCCCAAGTCCTGCCAACTCAAAAACTGCACAATAAATGTGTAACCAAGGGGGAACTAGCACATTTCTCTGAGAAAAGCTGCTTCAGTGCTACCAATCATCCAAAACACTTGAAACTCTTGTAAAATAATTTGCATTTATTTGATCAAATAGACTTTGAAAGGGTAAACATGCAGAAATTCCTCTTGTCAAAAGCCTTGCTGTTCCAAAAGTAGTTGTTCATGCAGCGTAACAGGTTACAGGTTCTTCTTGGTGAAGCACCTGAATGGCTTCATCATTGCTGAAAAGACCCTGACAATCAAGGATCGTTTTTTGATAGGCTGAGATATGGAGAAACCTCTCCAGCTGGAGCTAGAAACACAAGAGAAATGGATGGGGTAAGAGAGAAAGAGAAATTGAGCGAGAGCGAGAGAGAGAGAGAGAGAGAGAGAGAGAGAGAGAGAGAGAGAGAGAGAGAGAGAGAGAGAGAGAGAGAGAGAGAGAGAGAGAGAGAGAGAGAGAGAGAGAGAGAGAGAGAGAGAAATACAGTATAATAACGTTGAAAAATAACAGTGCTATGAGTTTGGTAGGCATACTCTATGTTTCTAACACACACCTAAACAAAACTACAAGCTATAGCAGAGCTCTAAAACATCCTTACCTATGCAATGTCCATCAGTAGAGGGAATCTCAGTCTGTTCCTGGACTGAATGGCAGTCCTTTTTGTTTCCTCTCTTGGAACGCTAACAGAGAAAGGGAAAGAAAATGGTACAGAGAATAAATAAATAAATGGAACACTTCTGAATCCAAGGCAACAATTTAGTGATGAATAAAACATATTTATGGCATGTATTTGTCTTATCATAGCCACATCAATAACATCAGCACCTAACTGGAACAACAACAACATGCTAACTCCCTGCTATACCTTGAAGTTGATCCTGAGTTTGGTCATTGAAAAGCAAAGGAAGCTCCTTCTTGCTTTCTGCTCAGCCCCCCTCTCTGTCTCAGCCTGGTCTGATGGGTTTGTTGCAGCAGAAGCTGGTCTTGACGCCTCCTTGCATCCCTGTACCAGCTGCTGGGTCAAGGACTTTACCAGGACTCTGTCAAATGCAGGGTCCTGGGAGGAAATAGCTGCTTGCAGGGTGTTATAAGAGCCAAACTCCTCCATGAGGTTTTTATGTACACCTCTGAACACCCTGTGGATATGCAGGTTCTGGGAATATGCCTGTGTCCTGGAGAATCTGGATGCAGCACAGAACTCAGACAGGACTTGTCTGATGAGTTGCTGAGATGTTTCTGTCATGTCTGCTGCCTGTTGGGAGGGTCCATCTAGGGCTGAGGGTCTGATCTTCGATAGCAACCGTATCACCAGTATGGTGACCAAACACATGACATCATCTTTGCTGGAGTCCATCAAGTAGTGCAGTAGGAATGCAGTGGCACTGCTGATGTCCGGGGTGATTAAGAGCTCCCTCAGATGGCCAGAGCTGCTGGGGATGCACACCTCCTTCTCTTCAATGTCAATCCCATCTCCCTTTGGTACCAAAGAGGTTCCCTTGTTGGTGAAAGACGGAGTGGATGAACGAAAAGAGGCTTTAGCACTCGGTGGTCGGCTGCTGTCAGTCATTGGACTGTTACGATGCAGGGGTTCATCTGTGTGCGCCATCATCTTTGTCTTTAGGTCACCTGTAGAAATCTCTGGCATTTTAGAGTCCCTGATGTCGATGCAGGAGCTCCTGACTATGGGGCAGGTCAGATCAAAAGGCACTTTGTCAGGGATGGGAGTGCCAGGGAGGTTGATCTCTAACTCACACTCTGACCTAGGACCCGTTGAAGAGCTGGACAAGGAACTACGACCCTTTAAAGAAGTGGACAAAGATGAACAGGTTCTAGGGATGTCTTGGCAGACTTCTTCACTGTCATCCTCACTTTTCTCAACCTCCTTCAGCATAGTTCCTACCATATCGTTGATCTGAAGGAGCTCCCTGGAATCCTTCATTCGCCCTAAGTTTGAGATTTCACTCTGGATAGCAACCAGGATTTCCCCAAGGGTCTCTTTGGAAGAAGCATTTTCTGTCCTTTCGGATCCGGATGGCTTCAGCCCTGTGAAGAAATCCTTAAGTGTGTTCTTCATACTGACGCAGATGGTCTTAGCTGTTGACCAAAGCTTCTCCTCTGATATTTTAACACTCAATTCAGTATCATCCAGTTGGGAGCCCCCGTGGGAGCACTGCAAAACTTTCCCACTTCTTTCCAGTAGCACAGTGCCAGTGGACTCATTTTTCTGGAAAATAGTCGCCATTCCTTTGACAACGGTTTCCACTAATCCAGAGGCTGTATTTTGAGAGGACATGGAGGCAATCTCTGATGGCGAGCTAGATGATAAGCCAGCCTGCGGACTTTTCTGAAGACCAGTATGGCTGATCTGTGTGATAAAGGAATGACTGGATCTCATCAGCACTTTACTCACTGCCTCTTCTGCCTGAGTCTGAAAGTCATTGCTAGAGAGCTTCTTAATGCTCTGAATCAGACTAGTAGAGGACTGTGTGATTCTGACACTCTCTTCTGAGCTCAGTTGAGAACATTGAGTACTCACACTCAAGTCTTCATTGGGTGAGGGTGACTGGGAAATAGTATAGTCATCAAGCTCTGATAGGACACCATCAACAAACCAACAAGCCTCTAGGGAGTCATCAGATGAACTGACAACGTCCAAGGATTTACTCTCCACTTTTGATAACTCTGACTTGTAGATGGAAAAAACACTGCTAAGAACTTCTTGAGTACTGGTATCCAGATTGGAGAGACAGAGAGCTGGTATTGGTTGGCTCTCACTGGGAACTCTACTAAGTTTGCTGCTGGGTAACTGGACCTCAACAGTTGAAACAGTTGCCTTTTCCAGGGTGTCTGAATACTCCTGAAGAGAAGCGTCCTTAGCCACACCTTCTTCCCGAGCGGATAGAGTTAAAAGGTCCCTCAGCTTTGCTCGTATAAGGCCGTAGAGTGTGCGGGCTGGAGAGAAGGTTATCTTCTGTGAAGACCCTGTTTTGTGGTCATTTACAGGAACTGGCCAATCAACTGCTTCACATGTGCCTTCAAATGATGCTATCGTCTCCATGCCTCCCACAAATGCCTTAACAATCACTGTGGCAGTGGAGGTTACAGATGTCAGGGCTGTAGAGCTGGTATTCAGGGGTGCTTCAGTAAGGCTAGGAGCAGCACTAGAAGGCCTAGAGGAAGGAGCCATGCCAGAAGAGCTGCTGACTTTCCTTGTAAGGATGGTGCTCACCGCCTTGAGGGCTTTAGACTGAAAGTCGGGGCTAGAGAGGGTCTGAAGCTTTCTGGCCACCACACTGGTAGAGGATCCAGTCTCTTTGAGAAAGTGAGTGGTTCCTTCTTTCCCAGATGGACACTCAACATCAAGGTCACATTGAAGATTGGTCAGAAATGTAGACCCCAAGATTGTCATCTTCTTGGCCAGATCCAAGAGGATGTTGAAGTCCGGCGCCATTTTGTCCATTGTGCCGACAATGGCATCCAGCACATCATCGGTCACAGGGTCCATGAGGGGCTCGATAAACCCTACCCACTCTGGCTCAGACGTTTTGCTCTGTAGCTCGGCCAGGATCTGCACCGAGGCTACCCCAATGACCTCCTTGCCTGCTGCTATGTCATGACTGTCCATAGGGGGGCAACTCCCCGAGCTGGCCTGAATGGCCACTGAGAGGCCAGAGTTAAGCTGGTGTACTACCTCCCCCACGATAGCACAGCTCAACTCGGAGGAGCTGGAGGAGGTGGGGTTGGAGTGACCCTCAACCAGGGATATCAGGAGGCTCTCTTCCGTTACCCCAAAAAGAGCCTTCAGAGGCTCCTCCATGAGGGGAGCCTCTCTAGTTGCAGGCAAGCTCTGCAATGAGGTCTGGGACCTTGAAGATAAACACACAATCACCACTTATGCCATGCAAATGTGACCAACTGGTATCTTATCTGGGTCATTAGTGAGCCTGAAAACCAAATTAGAGCAATGATGGTTTACTTCTCATACCATCGTAGTTCTAGAAGCCTAAAGCCAACTGACACAATTTTTTGTCTGATTTTTATGTTTATACGACATCAGAATTTGACTAATTCTGAAAGGCATGTACCTGATCTATTTATTCATAGATTACTTTATGGCTTACCCAGTTAAACATTACTTTCACCTGGACCCACCCCCTCAGGGGCAACATTTCTGACCAGAACTTAAAACTACAAGGTATGAATTCCAAGTTAATAATTTATGATAAGTATGGGTCAGGTCTTGAAATTATTAAGTTCAAATATTGCTGTGAACATACCTCTTAGGCGACCAGCATGATGATGAGGTTCTGCGAGTGGATTTTTGGCAGCACCCTGCACTGCCATTCCTCCTCCTCTCCTTAGTCCAGTAGTTCATCTCACTGATCAGCAGCCTTTTCTCTCTCTCATCCAGACTGCCTAAGGAATCCTCAGACCCTGTCAGAGAGCGCTGGGATTCTGGGGAGGTTGCCCCACTCCTCAGGTTCACCCCCATGATACGAGCTAGCGCTGGTAGGAGAATGCGGAGGTCTGTCTGGGTCACGACCTTAACAATCTTCAGACACAGCATGGAGAGCTGCTCGAATGTCAGCTATGACCAACAAACAGAGTAATGTTTTTGCCAATCAACCAATTCCATGACACCATTCCCTATATATATATATATAGTGCACAACTTTTGACCAGAACCTTATGTGGAGAGACTTACGTTATTGTTCATGCCATGCTGAATCCCTCTCCATTGGCTAGAGCAAAGAAAAGAAAGGAAACATATTTTAGCTGCACACTGGTGTTGAGTTAGTGGAGTCACTAGATAGCCATGTTAGGGATCATAAAAGTGTATTTAATTAAGCTATTAGCAAGTACATGAGTCATTTTGTTCTTGATTTACAGCAAGAGTTAGGGGTGTGGTTACAGTGATGTTAGGGTTAGGTGTAGTGTTTAAAATCCCATTTGTGGTTAGAAGGTGCACTATGACTATAAATTCAGATAAGTTGTATGTGAGGTTGGAAAAAGACATGGAACTTGCTCATCAGTTAGACTCCTCAGGAAAGAGAGGAGGATTGGGGCACAGCATGTCCCAATCTTGAGAGAAGGCATTAGAGTCCTCTGAGTCTCCTTCTCCAGCTGCTCAATGATAGATCCCCTTTCCCAGAAACCACACCCGGGTGTCTGACAAGACTCTGGGAAACCGCAAAGAGAAATCTAAAGTTGAATCTGAACTTTATTCCTCATTTCCTTCACCTTTAGTGATTTGATTGCACTGGACAGGTAAAAGCACATCTCTCTGCGGGCCTCCACTATATTGCTTTCACCTATATAGATACTATCTTCTCAGATCAGTGCTGATGAATTTGAACACAACCTGCACCCAACATTAAGTAATCTCGGACCTGCACCAATGCTGCTGTCCTCCTCCACGGAAGTCTTCTTGGCACGGCCACTGGACTTACGTTTAGCCTACATGACAACAGATTATAGGTCTCATAGCAGATATAAGGTCAGTGTAGTGTCTCCTAATGCTTTAAGGTTAGGATTTAGTGATAGTAAACTAATCCTAGATCTGTGCCTAAGTAGGCAGAGGATGTGTAAAGGACAGCATATTTCTTACCTTGCCTCCTGTCCTGTTCTTGTTGGTCTCATGTGTCTCTGTTTCATCCTTCATATTCTCCACAACTTTATTTTGGTCATCCGGATGATCCTCCCATTTCACGTTCTGGTGGATAAATGAGAGGTCAATATCAGTCCAAGGTTGTGACTTTATGAAACAAATGATTCTCTCCTATTTCAGACAAAACGGCAGTAGTGGTCAGATTTCAGTCCATGGATCAAACCAGTGACACCTATTGCTGTGGTAGTGACCTACTATATTGTTAGTAATTTCTCCTCTAAACTCAAAATAGGCTAAATGAACCATACCTTGCTGTCGTCTGACATGATGTGTAGCTTATTGTTGTAGGCTGTTTAGAGGTAATACTAATACTTCCTTTGAAAAAACGTCAGTGAACCATCGGCAGACAACTGAAGTGAATATGAACGTCCTTGAATTATACCAAAGCATTGTTGAATACTCGATTCCGATTGGCTGAAGCCAGGGCATTCTTCAAAGATGTCATACACACATGATGTCACAATTAGGCCTAAGTCTAATGTCTATATGAATTGTCAATGTCATTAGAAAACAGATCATAGCTTGTCAAAGTTCTGCCAAACGAAAATATTTGTAAGTGCACGTTGTTGCATTTAATTTATGGTTTATCAAGCGTCCTCATTCATCACCATGCACAAACACGTAACTCGCTGCAATCCATTAGCTATAATTCTGAGGTTGCAAAGCTGCAAAACTAGGACATGCAATAAATTATAACCACTTGCACTTACAATAATTTAAAATCAATGACGTTCTAGGGGGCTTTAACTATTTCAGCACTATTGTCCGCTGCATAGTGCTGACACGTTTCTAGGCGTCAGGGGACCGGGCCATGGTGCTGAAATGTCTCGAGTCTGGGCAGCACCTGAGACCACGGCATGGTGCTGAAATGTTTCGAGTCTGGGCAGCACCTGAGACCACGGCATGGTGCTGAAATGTTTCGAGTCTGGGCAGCACCTGAGACCGCGGCATGGTGCTGAAATGTTTCGAGTCTGGGCAGCACCTGAGACCGCGGCATGGTGCTGAAATGTTTAGAGTCTGGGCAGCACCTGAGACCGCGGCATGGTGCTGAAATGTTTCGAGTCTGGGCAGCACCTGAGACCGCGGCATGGTGCTGAAATGTTTAGAGTCTGGGCAGCACCTGAGACCGCGGCATGGTGCTGAAATGTTTCGAGTCTGGGCAGCACCTGAGACCGCGGCATGGTCTGAAATGTTTCGAGTCTGGGCAGCACCTGAGACCGCGGCATGGTGCTGAAATGTTTCGAGTCTGGGCAGCACCTGAGACCGCGGCATGGTCTGAAATGTTTCGAGTCTGGGCAGCACCTGAGACCGCGGCATGGTGCTGAAATGTTTCGAGTCTGGGCAGCACCTGAGACCGCGGCATGGTGCTGAAATGTTTAGAGTCTGGGCAGCACCTGAGACCGCGGCATGGTGCTGAAATGTTTCGAGTCTGGGCAGCACCTGAGACCGCGGCATGGTCTGAAATGTTTCGAGTCTGGGCAGCACCTGAGACCGCGGCATGGTGCTGAAATGTTTCGAGTCTGGGCAGCACCTGAGACCGCGGCATGGTCTAAAATGTTTCGAGTCTGGGCAGCACCTGAGACCGCGGCATGGTGCTGAAATGGAGCAGGGCTCAGTTCTATGGGTATCTCATGCGGATTTTCCTGCTAGCCTATGTATAACGATACTATAATTACATTATTTTCATCCATCCGTCAACACAAATGGCATGTCAACGTTTCCCAAATAATAATGCAATGAAGCCAAGCCGAGATGTATGATTCTTCATCCAGAGGACGAAGCACCACTGTATCATCTAAAACCTTCAGAGAGATCCCTTAAAACTGCAGTAGAAATTCTCCACAGCTGTTATGGTAGCTAGGTAATTTAGCAAGACATGGACGAATCCAACACATAGCGTTTCTACTGAGGTGACTGACTGTCATTTTGCTAGTTCTAATGACGCTATTAAAACAAGAATAGTTCTTTGTAATTGCTCTGGGAGCTAGTTATTGCAGAGCCCAGCTACACATCCTGCTTGCTGGGCTCATTATGGACAGCCAATGAGCAGTTCAGGTGAAAAAGTCATCCAGATCTGATCCCTAAAGCGTACATGCTACTAGGAAACTGTAGCAACCTGCCGGCCTGCACAATCCTCCATGGCACTAATGCTACACGCGCAGTATGGTATGCTAACATCCCACAACAATTACCCAATTTAATTACTTGCCTAAACTTCCAATCATACATATTTTCTAATATCAACCACGGTTTCTGCACTTAAGGCAGACTTGCTATTAGAACAAGATGGAATTAGGAAAACTCTAAAGCTCGTTAAACGTAGGCTAAAATTAACCTTACCTGGCTGTCTTCAGCCATTATGTGTAGTCCGTTGACTAAGGGTCTGCGCCTGTAATACTGCAGCTGTTCTGATAGGCTACTGTAGCTGTTCTGATAGGCTACTGCAGCTGTTCTGATAGGCTACTGTAGCTGTTCTGATAGGCTACTGTAGCTGTTCTGATAGGCTACTGTAGCTGTTCTGATAGGCTACTGCAGCTGTTCTGATAGGCTACCGTAGCTGTTCTGATAGGCTACTGCAGCTGTTCTGATAGGCTACTGTAGCTGCTCTGTAACTGTTAAACTAGTCTAATCTAATCTATCCGTTGAAAACCCGTCAGTGAACCGTCCTCAAACACAATGAACTGATGTCAATATGGAAATTAACCTTCACATAAATATATCAAACACATGACGTCAGATATGCCTAGAGGTATTGTTGACTTAATCAGAATACAGGATGGAGGCCAAGATGGCGTCGCTGTGAGAGGGAGTGTTTTCTCGCTCCTCAAAGCAATATTGAGGGTTAGGTGGTTAACAGTCAAATATTGGCTATTAATATTGAAAGAAACTAACTATAACTTTTTTTATGGACATGGGATAAGTTTAGAGTTAGTTTTTGTCAAGTTGAATGGGAAGAACACGACAGAAAGACAAAAGTAGACGAAATATCAAATTCTCGCAGAAGATGGCTGACATGCTAGCTAGCTACAACGAGAACCAGAGCAGCATGGATACACAAGAAGCTGCGAACTCAAGCAAGAGAAAGAACAAAACTGACCAGGATGAAATCCTTGCAAACTCTTTACCTCAGACCCCAAGTAAAAATCCACCGGTGAAAAAAGTAAAAGAAAATATTTCCATGTCGGAACTTTTCCCTGCAATCCAGTCCCTGTCTACTAAACAAGACGCCACGCTCTCCAAAGTGTCCCTCTTAGAGCGGGCTACAGAAGAAACATCAAAGACGATCGATAATTTGTCAGAAACTGTCAATCAACTACACAAAATTGTGAGCGAGAACAAGGATAAGATAACGTTCCTAGAGAATGAGCTGAAGAAAATGCAATCCAAAAATAATGAGCTGTGTGAGAATGTAGCTGAACTTCAAAGGTACTCTCGCAGGTGGAATCTGAAAATCCAAGGTGTAAAAGAGGTAGAGGGAGAGGATATTAGAGAAGTAGTCATTAATATCCTGGGAAAAGTGGCACCATGCATCAAAGACAGGCTAAGAGACGTGATTGATGTGGTACATCGACTTGGGAAACGAAGATCTGATGGACCCCCTCGCAATATCATCTTGTGCTTAACTATGCGCCATTACAGGGACATCATATGGAAAATGGCCAAGGGGAACACGTTTCTGGACCAGAAGAAACTCCGCATCAAAGAAGCTCGGATACCGCAGGATCAGGCTGCCAGAGAGAAACTGTGGCCGCTTATACAGAAGGCGCGACAAGAGGGAAAGAAGGCGGGGTTCAAGGGCCCACACGCGTTTATCGAAGGAATAATGATTACTGGGTAACTCTGTTGACATTAACCAAATTGGAACTGTGAGTACTACCATGAGTACAGTTAATGTACTGCCAATTATACATGTACCATTCCAACTACAACTGATGAACACTTGCCAAGAAAAGGAAGTAAATAGATTTGTTATTCTGTTAACCACCGCTACCTCAGCTGAGCGTAGTTTTCCGTCGGAGTAATCCTCTCAAGGTTCACTGTTTGTTTTATTGTTCACGTTAATACTTGTTATCTAATTTGTGTTACGTAAATCTAGAATAGATTTATTCCTAATTTCCCCTTTTTTGTTACAATTTGTTATAGATGTAGATCATCAGTTGGCTCCCTTTTCTGATCATCACTTGATTTCCCTGAATTTACAAGCTACTAAAAAATCTAAAGGTACTCGAGGATATTGGAAATTAAACAATGCACTTCTTAAAGATACTCATTGAAAACATCAAATCATTAGATAAAGATATTTTTGCAAGAAAGGACTTGGGTCATGGAAGAAGTAGATGGGAATTTTTCAAATATAAAGTCAGAGTGGTAGCCATTAAACGCGCCAAAGAGCTGATGCAATTAAAGAACCATAGAGAAAAGGAGATGATGAGCAAGCTTGACAGTTTTCTAAAGAAAGATAATCTATCTGAAGAATTAACAATGTTTTATGCAAAGATCCCATTACAATATCATCATTTGTCAATTCCTTTTATGAAAACCTTTACAGCTCTCAATTTCAGGAAGATGGTTGTGAAAGTTACATTTGCCACATTCAGAATTGTGTCCCGGTATTTGAGGATGATTTCCACTCAGTTTGCGATTCACCTGTGTCAATTGGTGAAATTAGAGAGGCTCTGAATTCAATGAAAAAAGGGAAATCACCTGGCCCTTATGGCCTGTCAGATGAATTCTATCGACAGTTTTGGGAGTTGCTAGAAGACCCGATTTTCAATATGTTTCAAGGTTGCATTAAAAATGGGGAAATGGTCTCCACTATGAAACAGGGCCTTATTTCATTGATTCCGAAGCCTGATAAAGACCCTTTTCTCATTGACAATTGGAGACCAATTACTTTATTAAATGTTGATTACAAATTGATTGCTCTGGTTTATGCCAAAAGATTAAAGAAAGGAATAGATACCATTATAAATGAGACTCAAACAGGATTTATGAAGGGCCGTCACATAAGCTCTAACATTAGTTTAGTCTTGGACCTTATAGATTACTCAGATGCAATTGACTCAGATGCGGTTGTCCTATTTCTGGACTTCTGTAAAGCCTTTGACACAATTGAACATGAATTTCTCTTTTACTTTTTGGATTTGGGGAAAATTTTATGAAAGTAATTCGCATGTTTTACAAAGATATAAATAGTTCTGTGCTACTAAACCTTAATACTTCCAAAAGATTTAGTATCAACAGAAGTGTACGACAGGGATGCCCAATTTCGCCATTTTTATTCATTTTGGTTGTGGAACTTCTATCTCTAGATATTCTGAATGATGCAAATTTGTATGGCTTAACCATTTTTAACAAAGAAATCAAAATTTCCCAACTGGCTGATGATACTACTCTTTTCTTAAGAGACAAAGACCAGGTGGCACAAGCCCTTAATGCTATAACTGCATTTTCTATTGCATCAGGATTAATGCTGAATGTTTCTAAATGTGAAATCTTGTCACGTTCTGACCAGAGTTCTTTTGTGTTTTCTTTGTTTTACTGTTGGTCAGGACGTGAGCTGGGTGGGCATTCTATGTTGAGTGTCTAGTTTGTCCATTTCTATGTATGGCCTGATATGGTTCTCAATCAGAGGCAGGTGTTAGTCATTGTCTCTGATTGGGAACCATATTTACTTTGGTCCAATCCCTACTCCTCCTCTTCAAGCGAAGAGGAGGAGAACGACCGTTACAGAACCACCCACCAAACCCGGACCAAGCAGCATGAGTACGAGCAGTGGCCCACTACACAGGAATCCTGGACATGGGAGGAAATACTGGAGGGAAAAGGACACTGGGCTCACATTGGGGAATATCGCCGTGCTCGTGAGGAGATGGAGGCAGCGAAAGCCCAAGATCGGTGGTATGAGGAGGCAACACGGAGACGTGGCTGGAAGCCCGTGAAGAAACCCCAAAAATGTCTTGGGGGGGGCTAAAGGGTAGTGTGGCGAGGGCAGGTAGGAGACCTGCGCCCACTTCCCATGCTTACCGTGGAGAGCGGGAGTACGGGCAGACACCGTGTTACGCAGTAGAGCGCACGGTGTCTCCTGTACGTGTGCATAGCCCAGGCGGGACATACCAGCTCCGCGTATCGGCCGGGCTAGATTGAGGATTGAGCCGGCTGTCATGAAGCCGGCCCAACTCATCTGGCCACCAGTGCGTCTCCTCGGGCCGGCTTACATGGCACCATTACATTACATTACATTACTTACATGACACCTTACGCATGGTGTCCCCGGTTCGCCTACATAGCCCGGTGCGGGTTATTCCACCTCCCCGCACTGGTCGGGCGACGGGGAGCATACAACCAGGTAAGGTTGGGCAGGCTCAGTGCTCAAGGGAGCCAGTACGCCTGCACGGTCCGGTATATCCGGCGCCACCTTCCCGCCCCAGTCCAGTACCACCAGTGCCTACACCACGCACCAGGCTTCCAGTGCGTCTCCAGAGCCCTGTTCCTCCTCCACTTACTAGCCCTGTGGTGCGTGTCTCCAGCCCAGTACCTCCAGTTCCGGCACCACGCACCAAGCCTCCTGTGCGTCTCCAGAGCCCTGTACGCACTGTTCCTTCTCCCCGCACTCGCTCTGAGGTGCGTGTCCTCAGCCCGGTACCTCCAGTTCCGGTACCACGCACCAGGCCTATAGTGCGCTTTGAGAAGTCAGTGTGCCCTGTTCCTGCTCCCCGCACTAGCCTTGAGGTGCGTGTCCTTAGCCCGGTACCTCCAGTTCCGGCACCACGCACCAGGCATAATGTGCGCCTCAGCCGGCCAGAGCTGTCTGTCTGTCCCGAGCCGTCAGAGCTGCCCGTCTGTCCCGAGCCGTCAGAGCTGCCCGTCTGTCCCGAGCCGTCAGAGCTGCCCGTCTGTCCCGAGCCGTCAGAGCTGCCCGTCTGTCCCGAGCCGTCAGAGCTGCCCGTCTGTCCCGAGCCGTCAGAGCTGCCCGTCTGTCCCGAGCCGTCAGAGCTGCCCGTCTGTCCCGAGCCGTCAAAGCCGCCCGTCTGTACTGAGCCTTCAAAGCCGCCCGTCTGTACTGAGCCTGCAAAGCCGCCCGTCTGTACTGAGCCTTCAGAGCCGTCCGCCAGACAGGAGCCGCTAGAGCCGTCCGCCAGACAGGAGCCGCTAGAGCCTTCCGCCAGACAGGAGCCCCTAGAGCCTCCGTCAGAGCTGCCCGTCTGTCCCGAGCCGTCAAAGCCGCCCGTCTGTACTGAGCCTTCAAAGCCGCCCGTCTGTACTGAGCCTGCAAAGCCGCCCGTCTGTACTGAGCCTGCAAAGCCGCCCGTCTGTACTGAGCCTTCAGAGCCGCCCGCCAGACAGGAGCCGCTAGAGCCTTCCGCCAGACAGGAGCCCCTAGAGCCTTCCGCCAGACAGGAGCCGCTAGAGCCTTCCGCCAGACAGGAGCCACTAGAGCTTTCCGCTAGACAGGATCAGCCAGAGCCTTCCGCCAGACAGGATCAGCCAGAGCCTTCTGCCAGACAGGATCAGCCAGAGCCTTCCGCCAGACAGGATCAGCCAGAGCCTTCCGCCAGACAGGATCAGCCAGAGCCTTCCGCCAGACAGGATCAGCCAGAGCCTTCCGCCAGCCATGACCAGCCAGAGCCGTCAGCCAGCCAGGATCCACCAGAGCCAGCCAGCCAGGATCCGCCAGAGCCATCTGTCAGTCCGGAGCTGCCCTTCAGTCCGGAGCTGCCCTTCAGTCCGGAACTGCCCTTCAGTCCGGAGCTGCCCTTCAGTCCGGAGCTGCCCTTCAGTCCGGGGCTGCCGTCCCTCAGTCCGGAGCTGCCGTCCCTCAGTCCGGAGCTGCCGTCCCTCAGTCCGGAGCTGCCGTCCCTCAGTCCGGAGCTGCCGTCCCTCAGTCCGGAGCTGCCGTCCTTCAGTCCGGAGCTGCCGTCCCTCAGTCCGGAGCTGCCGTCCTTCAGTCCGGAGCTGCCGTCCCTCAGTCCGGAGCTGCCGTCCTTTAGTCCGGAGCTGCCGTCCTTCAGTCCGGAGCTGCCGTCCCTCAGTCCGGAGCTGCCGTCCCTCAGTCCGGAGCTGCCCCTTATCCCGGTGTTGCCCCTTATCCCGGTGTTGCCCCTTATCCCGGTGTTGCCCCTTATCCCGGTGTTGCCCCTTATCCCGGTGTTGCCCCTTAAATTAGGTGGGTTTATTTGGAGGGTGGTCATTGGGAGGGGGATACGGAAGCGGGGATTGACTATGGTGGGGTGGGGACCACGCCCAGAGCCTGAGCCACCACCGTGGTCAGATGCCCACCCAGACCCTCCCCTAGACTTTTGGAGTGCGCACCTTGAGGGGGGGGTTATGTCACGTTCCTGACCTGACCTGACCTGACCCCTCATTATCGTTATGTGTAAATCCAGCTACTTGTAAAGAGATCAATAAGACTTTTCTTGACTTCATCTGGAAAAATAAGTCTCACAAACAAAATAAATCTGTCCTTTCTAACAAAAGAGCTGAAGGCGGTCTAGAAGTGTTGGATTTTGTGACATAAATAACACTTTCAAGATAAACTGGTTGAAAAAATGTTTGATCGATACTGATTCAATATGGTATTTCATTCCAAATAATGTGTTTAATAAATTGGGAGGACTTCAATTTTTACTGAAATGTAATTATATTCCTGAAAGATTACCTGCTAAATTGGCTAGGTTTCACCAACAAGCTTTACTGGCCTGGAAAATATGTTTCCTGCACAATTTTTCCCCTCATAAAGCTATTTTGTGGAATAATTCAGACATAACTGTAAGGAATAAGTCATTGTTCTACCCCAGCTGGCATGAGATGAATATTTACTTTGTTCTTGATATTTTCGACAACAAGGGTAATATTCTAACATATGAACAATTTATAACATTGAAAGAGTTTCCAATACCTTTCAGAGAGTTTAGTTCTGTGATCAAAGCCGTTCCCAGTGGTCTAACTACACTTATGAAAAGTCATCTTAATTTTGGGAATGATCACAAAGGTTATCCAGAACTCAGATTGTAAGGCGTGGGCTTACTTGAGAAATCTTGTTGTAATAAATATATAACACAAATTCTTCATTCACAAAATCAACTTACACCAAGAGGAAAGTTTTTCTGGAACATGCTTATTCCTGACATTGTCTGGAAAAATGCATGGTTAAGGCCTTATAAATACTGTATACCAAACAAAGTTAAGGAAGTGCACTTCAACATTTTACATAAGATATATCCATGTAATTCTATAATTTCCAAATGTGTGGCTATTGATGATATCTGCGTTTTCTGTGAAAAAGAAGGTGAGAATCTGTCTCACTTGTTCTTTGAATGTAAATTTGTGTCAGAATTTTGGGAAAACCTTGCAAAGTACTTATTTACCATTATGAATACTGCCTATATTTTTAACACAAAATATATAATATGTTACTATTGCAATGATAACAAAACCACTGAAATTATTGTTAATTTTTTTATTCTTGTTGCCAAATACTTTATACACAAACAAAGATTCCAAAATTCTATACCAAAATTACAATTTTTTCCTGATTGAATTTAATTATCTTATTAAAACACTAACCCTGGTGAATAACAACAAGAATAACATCTTCATGAATCATTATAATAAGATATTTTCAGAGTGAATATAATTGCACTTAATTTGTTTATTTTTTGTATTATTTTATTTGTATTGATATTTTTGTATGTTTGAGCATTGTTAATACCTGTGTTTGGTTTGCTAGACATGTTTGATGCAGCAATGTAAGTAGATTTTTGTATTATGAATAAATAAATAAAATATTTTACAAAAATGTTAATACATTATTTTTTTTATTTTTATAATCCATAAACAGGGATGCTAACTGGTGACCATGACAACATGAATGCTAACTGGTGACCATGACCATGAGGGGGGACCTGATCCTAAATCATAATGAATCAGATTACATGGAGAGGGGGGACCTGATCCTAGATCATAATGAATCAGATTACATGGAGAGAAGGGACCTGATCCTAGATCATAATGAATCAGATTACATGGAGAGGAGGGACCTGATCCTAGATCATAATGAATCAGATTACATGGAGAGGGGGGACCTGATCCTAGATCATAATGAATCAGATTACATGGAGAGGGGGACCTGATCCTAGATCAGCACTCCTCCTCTGGGACACTGCTTGTATGAAACCAAACACATAGTTGTAAAATCTAGTTACAGCAGGTGTTTACTGCCATCTAGTGGAAGATACCAATAAAACACTTTATTATCAGTGTGGGGAGACGGCTGAGCTGAAACAGAAAGTTAAGTTGTTCTTTTGGAAAGGATCCATTTTGAGGACAGAGCAGAAAACACTATATGGAGAGAACTAAAAAATAAAGTAAGTATCTTTGAACAATAATTTATTCTAAAGGACAGAGTAAGAGAATGAATACCTGGAATGAGATATTACTAGTTAGTAGAACTGCTACTGGAACTGAGTTGCAGTTTTCAAAGTGTAAACTAATCAGTAGGCCGACATGTTATCAGTAAAACGTCTGGTGAAGATGGTGGAGGAGCTTTTCAATTATATGGTTTTATGTTTATCTCAGGGTTTCTCAATCCTTTTGTTCTTACCAGCACTTACACACCTGATTCAACTAATCATCAAATACTTTAAGACAGTTTAATATTTGAGGTTTACAAATGAACATTCTGAAATTAAAACCTTTTGGGTTTGGTAGGCATGTTAACAATTATTATAGGCCTACAGTAACTCATATTTTGGAGAGAGAAAACCACAACTTAACCTGGTTTCATGTAAATTATACAATTAGCTAAAATAAGGTAAGAGAGATGTATTGAAGGACTACAAAAAAAATTGAAGCAAGATGCGGCACAATGTCATGATTTACTGCTGTCGCATGCAACTGACTGTTAGCCCCACCCTCTGGTTACTGTTGTTATATGAAGGTGAAAGTAAGGGTGTGGTCTACGCCTTTATAAAACAGCTGTTGAAACTGTAGCGCACGTTTCTCGGCAACATTAGAAGCAGGATAAATGTGTTGATTTGAAGGACAGACGGACAGACTCTGGTAAGTCTTGGCTACATATAACTATTATAAAGTTAGGTCGTAGTCAGACATTCAATAGACAGAGTAGGCTTGAGATATGATTCTTTATCATGCTGACCAACCTGGACCCGGTTTCCACGATGGAATTTAGACTTAACGTTGGGAACACATGAGAAGTGGTAAACGTTACTTAACAAAATACAAAGTTGAGTAAACGCTATTTTACAAATAAAAAGTTACGTAAGAGGCGTTTACGTAGGTTTACCCTCCACTACATCCCCGTTGATTCCTGTTGATGCGGTGTGCAGCGTAGAGTGCATAGTCCTTTAGTCTCTATGGGCCAGATGGTGAGGGCCACAGCATAGTCCTTTAGTCTCTATGGGCCAGGTGGCCAGTTGGTGAGGGCCACAGCATAGTCCTTTAGTCTCTATGGGCCAGATGGCCAGTTGGTGAGGGCCACAGCATAGTAATTTAGTCTCTATGGGCCAGGTGGCCAGTTGGTGAGGGCCACAGCATAGTCCTTTAGTCTCTATGGGCCAGATGGCCAGTTGGTGAGGGCCACAGCATAGTCCTTTAGTCTCTATGGACCAGATGGTCAGTTGGTGAGGGCCACAGCATAGTCCTTTAGTCTCTATGGACCAGATGGTCAGTTGGTGAGGGCCACAGCATAGTCCTTTATTCTCTATGGACCAGATGGCCAGTTGGTGAGGGCCACAGCATAGTCCTTTAGTCTCTATGGACCAGATGGCCAGTTGGTGAGGGCCACAGCAAGGGGAAAGAAACTGTTCAGATGGGGGTCTATAACATCCAATCACATACTCCTCAAGATGAGGCTCATGATTTACAAGTTATATACCTTTTTTATCTTTACATATATTGTCTTTATTTAAACCAAGGCAGTTTGAGTTAGTATCGATGAAGTTGCAACTGTCAGCTGCTATAAACGTGACAGTTTTCAAAGGAGAGCTGATCTCAGATCAGTTTAGCTTTTTATATCATAATGATACTGCTGTAAACCTGTGACAGTATTCATAGGAGAGCTGATCTCAGATCAGTTTAGATTATTATATCATAATGATTCTGCTGTAAACATGTAACAGTATTCATAGGAGAGCTGATCTAGGATCAGTTTAGCTTTTTATATCATATTGATACTGCTGTAAACCTGTGACAGTATTCATAGGAGAGCTGATCTCGGATCAGTTTATCTTTTTATATCATAATGATACTGCTGTTAACCTGTGACAGTATTCATAGGAGAGCTGATCTCAGATTAGTTTAGCTTTTTATATCATAATGATTCTGCTGTAAAGTCAGGTTACAGCAGGTGTTTACTGCCATCTAGTGGAAGATAATTTATTTTTATTTCACTTTTATTTAATTAGTTAAGTGAGAACAAATTCTTATTTACGGCCTACCCCTGTCAAAAGTTGACGACGCTGGGCCAATTGTGCGCCGCCCTATGGGACTCCCAATCACTGAGATGCACGAGGCAGGACTCTGCACCACTCGGGAGGCGACTGAAACAGAAAGTCAAGTTGTTCTTTTGTACAGGATCCATTTTGAGACGACAGAGCAGAAAACGCTATATGGAGATGACTGACAAATAAGTAAGTATTTCTGAACGATAATTTATTCTAATGGACAGAGTAAGAGAATGAATACCTGGAATGAGATATTACTAGTTAGTAGAACTGCTACTGGAGCTGAGTTACTGACAGACAGCAGTTTTCAAAGTGTAAACTAATCAGTAGGCCGACATGTTATCAGTAAAACGTTTTATGTTTATCTCAGGGTTTCTCAATCCTCTTGTTCTTACCAGCACTTACACACCTGATTCAACTAATCATCAAATATTTTAAGACAGTTTAATATTTGAGGCATACAAGTGAACATTCTCAAATTAGAACCTTTTTGGTTTTGGTAGCCCTGTTAACAATTATTATATGCCTACAGTAATTCAAATTTTGGAGAGAAAAAAACACAACTGAACCTGGTTTCGAGTAAATTATAAGTTTAGCTAAAGTAATGTAAGAGAGATGTCTCGAAGAAGGACTATAAACATTTTTTTAAGCAAGATGCGGCATGATGTCATGATTTACTGCTGTCGCATGAAGCTGACTGTTAGCCCCACCCTCTGGTTACTGTTGTTATATGAAGGGGAGACGCCTTGACTGCAGTTGGAACTGACTGTTAGCCCCACCCTCTGGTTACTGTTGTTATATGAAGGGGAGACTCCTTGACTGCAGTTGAAACTGACTGTTAGCGCCTCCCTCTGGTTACTGTTGTTATATGAAGGGGTGACGCCTTGACTGCAGTTGAAACTGACTGTTAGCTCCACCCTCTGGTTACTGTTGTTATGTGAAGGGGAGACGCCTTGACTGCAGTTGAAACTGAAAACAGAAAGTATCTGTACAGGGCCATTTTGAGATGACAGAGCAGCTCATAGTTTAATCTCTAAACTGCAACGCAGTTTCCAGGTAAAGTGAGTTTTTCAGGTTAATAATCTAGAATAAAGTAGAGGGAACATGTGGAATACAGTAAACTAGTGTGGGAGTGCTGCTGAGTCATTCCTACCATGTGGTGCCTTTTCTGTCCACAGGAAATATCAGTTCTTATTTAGTGTAAAATGTGGATTCCAAAAGGCTTTAAATATAAGGTGTCCTTTACCTTAAAAACACCAAAATATGGATCCTGAAAGGGAATTTTATGCATTTTAACACTTTTTGTCAGAAGATGTAGGCGTTTTTGTCCCCAGGTGTTATTTATCAACTTCCACAAGGAATATAAGCCATACATTTTTTTTACCTTTTTCTTCATTATTTTATAGTCCGAGCTAAAGTCTCTTTCATTAATTACTTTTTTCATGATTAAAAACAACTGTTGATGCAATATGAAAAGAAAATGGGTGTGTGAGATGAATCATAAACCCAATTTGAGAACCTTTTGTTTGATTCAGGGTGAATTGGTGTGTGAGAGATATATTATGTATAACCTACCTAAAAACAAGAGATCGCTATGTGCACAGGGAAGATCAGGGATATTGCCTCTGTGTATTGAAACAGGTCAGATCAGGGATATTGTCTCTGCGTATTGAAACAGGTCAGATCAGGGATATTGCCTCTGTGTATTGAAACAGGTCAGATCAGGGATATTGCCTCTGTGTATTGAAACAGGTCAGATCAGGGATATTGTCTCTGTGTATTGAAACAGGTCAGATCAGGGATATTGTCTCTGTGTATTGAAACAGGTCAGATCAGGGATATTGTCTCTGTGTATTGAAACAGGTCAGATCAGGGATATTGTCTCTGCGTATTGAAACAGGTCAGATCAGGGATATTGCCTCTGCGTATTGAAACAGGTCAGATCAGGGATATTGCCTCTGTGTATTGAAACAGGTCAGATCAGGGATATTGTCTCTGTGTATTGAAACAGGTCAGATCAGGGATATTGCCTCTGTGTATTGAAACAGGTCAGATCAGGGATATTGTCTCTGTGTATTGAAACAGGTCAGATCAGGGATATTGTCTCTGTGTATTGAAACAGGTCAGATCAGGGATATTGCCTCTGCGTATTGAAACAGGTCAGATCAGGGATATTGCCTCTGCGTATTGAAACAGGTATTGTGGTGAAATGGAGGAAAGACTATGTAACTATTGTGACCTCGAAGAAATAGAGAATGAAACTCATTTTATCCTCTATTGCCCTTTCTACCATGATATACACTTGCTCTTATTCCAGAAAGCACAGCAGATATACCCTGGCATTATGTGGCTGAGTGATGAGGAGACAGACCACCAGATATACCCTGGCAGTATGTGGCTGAGTGATGAGGAGACAGACCACCAGATATACCATGGCATTATGTGGCTGAGTGATGAGACATACCACCAGATATACCCTGGTATTATGTGATGAGGAGACAGACCACCAGATATACCCTGACATTATGTGGCTGAGTAATGAGGAGACAGACCACCAGCTATACCCTGGCATTATGTGGCTGAGTGATGAGGAGACAGACCACCAGATATACCCTGGCAGTATGTGGCTGAGTGATGAGGAGACAGACCACCAGATATACCCTGGCAGTATGTGGCTGAGTGATGAGGAGACAGACCACCAGATATACCCTGGCATTATGTGGCTGAGTGATGAGAAGACAGACCACCAGATATACCCTGGCATTATGTGGCTGAGTGATGAGGAGACAGACCACCAGATATACCCTGGCATTATGTGGCTGAGTGATGAGGAGACAGACCACCAGATATACCCTGGCATTATGTGGCTGAGTGATGGGGAGAAATTGAAATGTTTTTTTGTCTATTGCGTATTTCCGTTTGTGGAATATTTAGATAAAGCCTTGAATATAAGAAAAAGGGGCTTCCTATAATTACATAGTAAAAACATTTAGCTTCTATGTGGTAAATGTGTATATAGATTGTGTATAGACTTGTCTCCCATATGAATCTTCTATAATCCTTCTATAATCCTCTATATGGTAAATGGTATGTGTGTATATAGATTGTGTATAGACTTGTCTCCCATATGAATCTTCTCTTTGTTCCAGACTGGGTTCAAATGCCTTCTGTTTCTTTTTTTCTGTATTTATTTATATATGTGTATATATACAGTGTGTATGTATGTGTGTATATACAGTGTGTATGTATGTATATTATTGTACTGCTCTAGTGATATAATTATTGTTTGCATCACCTTATTTACTATTATGTTTTGATTTTTACCTTCCATTGTTTTCATTCTTCATGTGATGCTCAATGCAGAGAACACTGGAAGGAGAATCATCATTTAATTACCACAGTGAATTATTGTAATGTTTGTTTATGTGGTAATTAATCCTATAAGGGATGGGTTGCAAGTTGGCGATTTGACACGAAAATAAAATGTCATTCAATCATTCATTTGTTCATTCATTTGTTCATTCATATTATTTAATTTAAGTTTTTCTATATCCCCCTAATATCACTTTCCACCCTGTTAGTTTGTTGTAATTCCTAGAGCAAAACGGAGAACACCATCATGTCCGTACGAGTCTCAGTTTACAACAGAGTATCATAATAGTTTGTTGAACAAACCGTTCAGATTCTACATACGATTTATCAGATTACGTGTAGATTACGTGTAGAGACGGACCTGATCCTAGATCATAATGAATCAGATTACGTGTAGAGACGGACCTGATCCTAGATCATAATGAATCAGATTACATGGAGAGGGGGGACCTGATCCTAGATCATAATGAATCAGATTACATGGAGAGGGGGGACCTGATCCTAGATCATAATGAATCAGATTACATGGAGAGGGGGGACCTGATCCTAGATCATAATGAATCAGATTACATGGAGAGGGGGGACCTGATCCTAGATCAGCACTCCTCCTCTGGGACACTGCTTGTATGAAACCGAACACGTCGTTGTAATGTCTAGTTAAACCAGGTGTTTACTGCCATCTACTGGAAGATACCAATAAAACACTTTATTATCAGGGTGGGGAGACGGCTGAGCTGAAACAGAAAGTAAAGTTGTTCTTTTGTTCAGGATCCATTTTGAGACGACAGAGCAGAAAACACTACATGGAGAGAACTGACAAATAAAGTAAGTATTTCTGAACAATAATTAATTATAAAGGACAGAGTAAGAGAATGAATATCTGTAATGAGATATTACTAGTTAGTAGAACTGCAGCTGGAGCTGAGTTGCTGACAGACAGCAGTTTTCAAAGTGGAAACTAATCAGTAGGCCGACATGTTATCAGTAAAACGTCTGATAAAGATGGTGGAGGAGCTTTTCAATTATATGGTTTTATGTTTATCTCAGGGTTTCTCAATCCTTTTGTCCTTACCAGCACTTACACACCTGATTCAACTAATCATCAAATATTTTAAGACAGTTTAATATTTGAGGCATACAAATGAACATTCTGAAATTAAAACCTTTTTGGTTTGTTGTAGGCCTGTTTATAATTATTAAAGTCCGACAGTAACTCACATTTTGGAGGAAAAAAACACAGCTAAACTTGGTTTCGAGTAAATTATATGTTTATCAAAAATAATGTAAGAGAGATGTCTTGAAGAAACGCGTCTGGGTTTAGAACTCTGTGTCTCAGTGCGCTGCGACTGTGGGAAGTTCGTTTTGCATGGCCCGGTGCTACAGGTGTGTGGACAATTATTTTTAGGACCAATGGAATGGTATAAAATGCGCAAACTCTGCTCACCCGGGGAGCCGGGCAATGCAAAACAAATTCCCCCAGTGACCGTTACTTTATTTCCTGATATGAAATGTAAAGTAACTTTGTAGCCGACGCAGTTCCAGAATGTCTGTTGAAACTGTGTCTCATATGGAACGTTAGAACAGTGGTGGAAACAGAACTCAGTTCTCAACTCAATTGTCATACTTGACTAAAAGTAAAGATACCTTATTAATAGAAATTATTAAATTAAAAATGAAAGTCACCCAGTAAAATTCTACTTCAGTAAAAGTCTAAAAGTATTTGGTTTTAAATATTATTAAGTATCAAAAGTACATTTAATTGCTCAAATATACTTAATTATCAAAGTAAAAGTAAAGTAGTAATAATTTCAATTCCTTTTATTAATCAAACCAGACGGCACAACTTTCTTGTTATTTTAATTTCCGGATAGCCAGGGTCACACTCCAACACTCAGACATAATTTAAAAACAAAGCATTTGTGTTTAGTGAGTCTGCCAGATCAGAGGCAGGAGGGATGACCAGGGATGTTCTCTTGATAAGTGTGTGAATTAGACCATTTTCTGTCCTGCTAAGCATTCAAAATGTAACGAGTACTTTTGGGAGTCAGGGAAAATGTATGGAGTAAAAAAATCATTTTCTTCGTGAATGTAGTGAAGTAAAAGTAAAAGTTGTTAAAAACATAAATAGTAATATATAAATAGTAAGTAGTACTTTAAAGTATTTAGAAGACAGATAAAAGTGTTAGAAGACAGATAAATGTGTTGATTTGTAGGAACCTGATGGTCTCTGTTGGAAATGTTGTGAAAAGTATCTGGCCTCGGCTATAAATATCTGGCATTACTCATCTCATATGTATATACTGTATTCTATACTATTCTACTGTATCTTAGTCTATGTATTACTCATCTCATATGTATATACTGTATTCTAGACTGTTCTACTGTATCTTAGTCTATGTATTACTCATCTCATATGTATATACCGTATTCTATACTATTCTACTGTATCTTAGTCTATGCCGCTCTGACATTGTGACCAATAACATTTGATTTGATTTGATTTAGATTAGGCTTTATACACGACATGACCAAAAGTATGTGGACACCTGCTAGTCGAACATCTCATTCCAAAATCATAGGCATTCATATGGAGTTGTTCCCCCTTTGCTGCTATAACAGCCTCCACTCTTCTGGGAAGGCTTTGCACAAGATGTTGAAACATTGCTGTGGGGACTTGCTTCCATTCAGCCACAAGAGCATTAGGGAGGTCGGGCACTGATGTTGGGTGATTAGGCCTGGCTCGCAGTCGGCGTTCCAATTCATCCCAAAGGTGTTAGATTGGTTGAGGTCAGGGCTCTGTGCAGGCCAGTCAAGTTCATCCACACCGATCTCGACAAGCCATTTCTGTATGGACCTCGCTTTGTGCACGGGGGCATTGTCATGCTGAAACAGGAAATGGCCTTTCACCAAACTGTTTCCACAAAGTTGGAAGCACAGAATCGTCTAGAATGTAATTTTATACTGTAGCGTTAAGATTTCTCTTCACTAGAACTAGGGGGCCCGAACCATGAAAAACAGCCCAGACCATTATTCCTCCTCCACCAAACTTTACAGTTGGCACTATGCATTCGGGCAGGTAGCGTTTTCCTGGCATCTGGATAAGAGCGTCCCCTAAATGACTTAAATGTAAATGTAATCCGCCAAACCCAGATTCGTATGTTGGACTGCCAGATGGTGAAGCGTGATTCATAACTCCAACGAACACGTTTCCACTGCTCCAGATTCCAATGGCAGCGAGCTTTACACCACTCAAGCAGATGCTTGGCATTGCGCATGATGATCTTGTGTGCGGCTGCTCGACCATGGAAACTAATTTCTAACTAATGAAGCTCCCGACGAACAGTTATTTTGCTGACGTTGCAGTTTGGAACTTGGTAGTGAGTGTTGCAACCGAGGACAGACCATTTTTATGCGCTTCTGCACTCTGCGGGCCCGTTCTGTGAGCTTGTGTGGCCTTCCACTTCACAGTTGAGCCGTTGTTGCTCCTAGACGTTTCCACTTCACAATAACAGCACTTACAGTTGACCGGGGCAGCTCTAACAGGGCAGGAATTTGACGAACTGACTTGTTGGTAAGGTGGCATCCTATGACATTTTCCTATGGAGATTGCATGGCTGTCTGCTCGATTCTATACATCTGTCAGCAGCGGGTGTGGCTGAAATAGCTGAATTCTCTCATTTGAAGGGGTGTCCACATACTTTTGTATATATAGTGTAGATGCTCTGTCCTGCTACTGGTAGGACTATAACATTATGTGAACTGACCTGAACAGGTTTAGGCTGGTCATCTTTGATATGTAGGCTATTGCTGAGGTATAGACCTTGATCTGCATATCACTAACAAACTGCTATTATACATTATAACCTAGCCTACTTTACATAATATAAAATCTCTTACTTGATGCAAAAAACCTTTCTGAATGGATCAATGATTTCCCCCTCAGATCAATCATGTCCGTTTTAGCCCTTCTGTCTACATTCTCAGACACGTTTAGAAAACAACAGATTGAAAGACAATAAATATCCTACTGTTAATGAATACAAATAATTGTGAGACATGGCCTTGTGTTGCTGTACTGTCTATAACTACCTTAACAAACAGTGACTTATTATTATTATTGTTGTTTCTGTCAATAACTACCTTAACAAACAGTGATTTATTATTATTATTGACAGTTACCATGGAGATGAAATGTCACAACTACATGTTCACGTGATTGCATTAAATCACCTGACTGTTTCGATATGTCTGTTAGTTAAATGTTTTTTTTCTCAAAGAGATAATGAATAAATCAAAACCATTGGAAATCAATTATTTGTTGTCTCTGTGTTAACCACAACCAACATGCTGGATCTCTGTTTAGGGGTCAGTGCTCTAAAATGAGTCTCTCTGTGGAGAGAGAAGAGGGGGGTCCTGCCTCTAAAATGCATCTCTCTGGGGGACATGACACCAAAGCTAAGAGGTAAGATGACAATTTTATGAAGATTTGATTAAGTTTATTTCCAAAATAAATAGCTATCTTAAGATGAATGCACTTACTGTAAATCTCTCTGGATAAGAGCATCTGCTAAATCAGGGGTTCTCAATCTGGGGTCTGTGGAGGTACTGCAGGGGTTCTCAATCCGGGGTCTGTGGAGGTACTGCAGGGGTTCTCAATCCGGGGTCTGTGGAGGTACTGCAGGGGTTCTCAATCCGGGGTCTGTGGAGGTACTGCAGGGGTTCTCAATCCGGGGTCTGTGGAGGTACTGCAGGGGTTCTCAATCCGGGGTCTGTGGAGGTACTGCAGGGGTTCTCAATCCGGGGTCTGTGGAGGTACTGCAGGGGTTCTCAATCCGGGGTCTGTGGAGGTACTGCAGGGGTTCTCAATCCGGGGTCTGTGGAGGTACTGCAGGGGTTCTCAATCCGGGGTCTGTGGAGGTACTGCAGGGGTTCTCAATCCGGGGTCTGTGGAGGTACTGCAGGGGTTCTCAATCCGGGGTCTGTGGAGGTACTGCAGGGGTTCTCAATCCGGGGTCTGTGGAGGTACTGCAGGGGTTCTCAATCCGGGGTCTGTGGAGGTACTGCAGGGGTTCTCAATCCGGGGTCTGTGGAGGTACTGCAGGGGTTCTCAATCCGGGGTCTGTGGAGGTACTGCAGGGGTTCTCAATCCGGGGTCTGTGGAGGTACTGCAGGGGTTCTCAATCCGGGGTCTGTGGAGGTACTGCAGGGGTTCTCAATCCGGGGTCTGTGGAGGTACTGCAGGGGTTCTCAATCCGGGGTCTGTGGAGGTACTGCAGGGGTTCTCAATCTGGGGTCCGTGGAGGTACTGCAGGGGTTCTCAATCTGGGGTCTGTGGAGGTACTGCAGGGGTTCTCAATCCGGGGTCTGTGGAGGTACTGCAGGGGTTCTCAATCCGGGGTCTGTGGAGGTACTGCAGGGGTTCTCAATCCGGGGTCCGTGGAGGTACTGCAGGGGTTCTCAATCTGGGGTCTGTGGAGGTACTGCAGGGGTTCTCAATCCGGGGTCTGTGGAGGTACTGCAGGGGTTCTCAATCCGGGGTCTGTGGAGGTACTGCAGGGGTTCTCAATCCGGGGTCTGTGGAGGTACTGCAGGGGTTCCGCGGCACCCTGACTGTACTCGTTGCAATGGAAGACATTTGATAGAATTTTCACAACACGACCACTTTGCCTACTCTTAATTATTGACTAATATAATGGAATGAATATTGTTTTAACCAATTCTGATCATTGTTACAAGCAGATATTTTACAATATTACCGTTATATCAACACACTCTTCACACCAGTTTAACAACTCTAAATAGCTTTGACATAGTAGCATCAAGTCCCTTGCCAATAATGTTGCCTACAACGTTGCATACAATGTCCATATTCATCGAACACATATTACACCATAGATGCCTTCAATTGCCCAATTTAGGATTATTTTTTAACAACGTGATGTTGCACTCCAAAGGGAGAACTTGAAATAACATGATGTAGATAATTAAATAATCAAAAGAAAAACGTGTTTATTAAACACTCTTAGAAAAGAAGGTTCCTTATAGAACCAAAAAGGCTTCTATCACTTCCTTAATATATGGAACCACTAAAAGTTATATATATATTTGGGTTCAGTGAAGAAGAACCTCTAGAGTTCTGATCAACAAAAGGTTCATGTTTTGAGGATGTGAACCCAGCAGCCCTCCAGTGGTCAGATCAAGTCAGCCTGTTTTTTCCAGCGCCCGGCCCAGGATTTGAACCTGCCACCTTTCAGCCACAGGTCCAACTCCTGCCACAGCTCCAATTCCTTAGCCACTGGGTGAAAACCTGAGTTAATCTTCAGAAATAAGCATGAGTTAATCTGCCAAAATGAAGACAAAATACTATGCAGACATACATGGTATCGCTTGTTATACATAATTATTATCTAGAAGAAAAAGAAACGCACATGTAACGGCTGTCAAGGTCGTTCTCCTCCTCAGACCTATTGAGGCGAGGTGCTTGCTAGCGGAGTAGAACACTTGAAAATAAAAGGGAGCCGCACACTCTAGGAGCTCAGATGCAAAAATATTTAATTTACCAACGTTTCATCAGGGTACATATATATATATTATACATAATTATTACACATAAATCATTGCCAAAAGCACAACACACACTGTTGCATGTAGGTCTATATTATTTATAGATTGATCATATAGAAATATAAAACATTATTTTTAACTACTATAAAGCAATTACATGTGGCGCAGGAACCACTGACTCACTGCATTATTCTATAGTATTATCAAGACACCTGCTGTTAACTCTTAACTACTTAGGACAGCTCACGAGGTGTCCTAAATATCTGCCGTCTAGGTGGGACTAGAGACTTCATGCATAGCTTTAATTTGTACCCATAAGTGTAAAATGTCTTTATTCTCAGCACTTATACGACCAATTCTCTACTCTGAGACGCTTTGTGGATATGGGCCCAGATCTCAACATATTGTTATAAAAAAACATAGAATGTTTGTTTAACATAATAATAAAAAATGTATATTACTAATGTAACCCACTGTAAAGACTGGGTTTAGTTGATTGTGTTGCATTGTTCGGTGTGGCGCCAAGCATATTGTCCGGTTACGCGCAGAGTTGGCTGAGGTGATCTTGGGTAATAATGAACTACAGTGTTGAGACACCGAAGTTCAGTGTTCAATTTGCTTTTTTCTTTAAGGTCAGGGACAGTATGAGTGTAGCCAGATCCTTTTCACTCTCTATCCTTGTTTCATTTTGTGGTTCACCGGATTCGGCATCGAGACAAGGTACAGAACGACCAGCTAGCTAGCCGGTACAGCTAGGTAAGCTAGCTAGCTACTATACCAGCAGCATCCTAGTTAACTTAGCTAACAATACATCATTCTCTAGTTGACGGATGCTGGATACCTCTGTCCGGTTCTCCTCTCTTCACTAGATGGACGGTAACTTTAGTGTTTAACCCCTCTGTGTCCAAGGACCAATCTTTTGAATATTATTTTCAGGGCGCCTCAATAGCAGGTATTGAACCCCGGGTAAATAATCACTAGTCAGAACCTCAACCTCAGTATACATTAATTATAAAACATCTTAATATCTGATATTGCGAGTAAACAACCTCGGAATAGAAAAGACAAGAGTGCGTCTTCCAGCCCACCAATAAATTACATAATTCAACCCTCCCGGTTAGTAAATTTACCTCAACATGTCCCCGGAGAAGGCAGAGTAACGACACCAGCCTTTTAGCGGGGCTGACTACAACGCTCGCGTCGCTAAATTAATTTCGTTATTAAAAATGACACACTGCTCGCGCACGCCAACGAGCGTCTGGAAGTCAGTTCTATTTGTGACGCAGTTCGCGCTGCATCTCCTCATTGGTTTATAGAAGCAGGTACCCACGTGCCATCTCCTCATTGGTTTATAGAAGCAGGTAACCACGTGCCATCTCCTCATTGGTTTATAGAAGCAGGTACCCACGTGCCATCTCCTCATTGGTTTATAGAAGCAGGTACCCACGTGCCATCTCCTCATTGGTTTATAGAAGCAGGTACCCACGTGCCATCTCATTTAGCAAAAAACATAAACATAAATTAACATAATCATAACTTCTTTAAACAATAAAAGCTAATTTACCAACATTTCTGAAAAGTGATATATAGCGTTTTGGAATGAAACTCTTCTTATGTTTCCCCATCTGAGCTCAGAGTAGATGAGAGATGTAATGTTTGTCTCTGTTGTGTTGAAGTCCAATCAAGCAGGAGAGACCAGCCTCCCCTGTACCCAGCTGTGTGTCCATGAAGAGTGACAGGTCTATGGATCAACCTCCAAAGTTTAGTGAGGGAGACTTTTCTACTGAACAAAGGTAAGAAGAACTCATGGGTCATGGTCAGTGAGTTAAACAACACTGTCTCTAGTCATTTCTCCTCTCCCAAATCCTTTTGTCCATTTTCATAGTCCTGTGTGTGTGTGTGTGTGTGTGTGTGTGTGTGTGTGTGTGTGTGTGTGTGTGTGTGTGTGTGTGTGTGTGTGTGTGTGTGTGTGTGTGTGTGTGTGTGTGTACTCCCTGGATGAGGAGATGTAATCTCATGTTTTGTCCACAGAAACCAACAGGAGAGATCAGAGTCAGAGATTCTCAGTGGTCAGTCTTCCCAGAGTCATCAAACAGACCTGGCCTCCATATTCAGTGTATGTGGTCCTGTTATGTACATTTGTTTTTGTTTACCTCAAGTAAAGTTGATCTGTCAATCATTCATTAATGTGTTCATGAGAAAGCATTTCTTCTCTTGTTTAACTTATTTACTTGATTTATTTCAGTTGCTTGAAGAGAATATTATGACATTTGTGAAGAACGAGCTGAAGATGTTCAAGAGGATTCTTAGTCCAGAACTCCCAGAAGGCTTTGAGAGTCAGAAGCAGGATAAGGAAGTGGTGGATGCTGAAGATGAGAAGCAGGAGAGCAGTGCCAGAGAGGGGGCTCTGAAGATCACACTGCACGTCCTGAGGAAGATGAACCAGAAGGAGCTTGCTGACACACTGGAGAAATGTAAGACCTGTCTGCCTCATGTTGAATGCTGTTTTATAACATTTAAAAGCTGTAGCTAAAGTACAGCTAAAGTAGCTGTGTAACTCAATGATATTGTAGCAGCCTTAACTAGAGGTCGACCGATTATGACGCAGATACCGATACTGATTATTGGACGACCAAAAAAGCCGATACAATTTTTTTTACATTTACTTGTAGTAATGACAATTACAACAATACTGAATGAACACTTATTTTAACTTAATATAATACATCAATAAAATCAATCTTGCCTCAAGTAAATAATGAAACATGTTCAATTTGGTTTAAATAATGCAAAAACAAAGTGTTGGAGAAGAAAGTAAAAGTGCAATATGTGCCATGTAAGAAAGCTAACGTTTAAGTTCCTTGCTCAACATGAGAACATATGAAAGCTGGTGGTTCCTTTTAACATGAGTCTTCAATATTCCCAGATAAGAAGTTTTAGGTTGTAGTTATTATAGGAATTATAGGACTATTTCTCTCTATACCATTTGTATTTCACTAACCTTTGACTATTGGATGTTCTTATAGGCACTTTAGTATTGCCAGTGTAGCAGTATAGCTTCCGTCCCTCTCCTCGCTCCTCCCTGGGCTCGAACCAGCAACACAACGACAACAGCCACCATCGAAGCAGCGTTACCCATGCAGAGCAAGGGAAATAACCACTCCAAGGATCAGAGCGAGTGACGTTTGAAATGCTATTAGCGCGAACCCCGGGGCCAGACAGGTTAACTAGCCAGCCATTTCACATCGGTTACACCAGCCTCATCTCGGGAGTTGATAGGCTTGAAGTCATAAACAGCGCAATGCTTGACGCACAGCGAAGAGCTGCTGGCAAAACACATGAAAGTGCTGTTTGAATGAATATTTACGCACCTGCTTCTGCCTACCACCACTCAGTCAGATACTTAGATACTTGTATGCTCAGTCAGATTATATGCAATGCAGGACACGCTAGATAATATCTAGTAATATCATCAACCATTTTTTATTTTTTATTTTATTTTTATTTATTTCACCTTTATTTAATCAGGTAGGCTAGTTGAGAACAAGTTCTCATTTACAATTGCGACCTGGCCAAGATAAAGCAAAGCAGTTCGACACATACAACAACACATGGTTACACATGGAGTAAAACAAACATACAGTCAATAATACAGTGAAAAATAAGTCTATATACAATGTGAGCAAGTGAGGTGAGATAAGGGAGGTGAAGGCAAACAAAATATAAATAAAAATATAAAAAAGGCCATGGTGGTGAAGTAAATACAATATAGCAAGTAAAAAAACACTGGAATGGTTGGTTTGCAGTGGAAGAAAGTGCAAAGTAGAGATAGAAATAATGGGGTGCAAAGGAGCAAAATAAATAAATAAATACAGTAGGTAAAGAGGTAGTTGTTTGGGCTAAATTATAGATGGGCTATGTACAGGTGCAGTAATCTATGAGCTGCCCTGACAGCTGGTGCTTAAAGCTAGTGAGGGAGATAAGTGTTTCCAGTTTCAGAGATTTTTGTAGTTCGTTTCAGTCATTGGCAGCAGAGAACTGGAAGGAGGAAGAATTGGTTTTGGGGGTGACCAGAGAGATATACCTGCTGGAGCGCGTGTTACAGGTAGGTGCTGCTATGGTGACCAGCGAGCTGAGATAAGGGGGGACTTTACCTAGCAGGGTCTTGTAGATGACCTGGAGCCAGTGGGTTTGGCGACGAGTATGAAGCGAGGGCCAACCAACGAGAGTGTACAGGTCGCAGTGGTGGGTAGTGTATGGGGCTTTGGTGACAAAACGGATGGCACTGTGATAGACTGCATCCAATTTATTGAGTAGGGTTTTGGAGGCTATTTTGTAAATGACATCACCGAAGTCGAGGATTGGTAGGATGGTCAGTTTTACAAGGGTATGTTTGGCAGCATGAGTGAAGGATGCTTTGTTGCGGAATAGGAAGCCAATTCTAGATTTAACTTTGGATTGGAGATGTTTGATGTGAGTCTGGAAGGAGAGTTTACAGTCTAACCAGACACCTAGGTATTTGTTGTTGTCCACATATTCTAAGTCAGAGACGTCCAGAGTAGTGATGTTGGACAGGCGGGCAGGTGCAGGCAGCGATCGGTTGAAGAGCATGCATTTAGTTTTACTTGTATTTAAGAGCAATTGGAGGCCACGGAAGGAGAGTTGTATGGCATTGAAGCTCGCCTGGAGGGTTGTTAACACAGTGTCAAAAGAAGGGCCAGAAGTATACAGGATAGTGTCGTCTGCGTAGAGGTGGATCAGAGAATCACCAGCAGCAAGAGCGACATCAATGATGTATACAGAGAAGAGAGTCGGTCCAAGAATTGAACCCTGTGGCACCCCCATAGAGACTGCCAGAGGCCCGGACAACAGACCCTCCAATTTGACACACTGAACTTGATCAGAGAAGTAGTTGGTGAACCAGGCGAGGCAATCATTAGAGAAACCAAGGCTGTCGAGTCTGCCGATGAGGATGTGGTGATTGACAGAGTCAAAAGCCTTGGCCAGGTCAATGAATACGGCTGCACAGTATTGTTTCCTATCGATGGCGGTTAAGATATCGTTTATGACCTTGAGCGTGGCTGAGGTGCACCCATGACCAGCTCTGAAACCAGATTGCATAGCGGAGAAGGTATGGTGGGATTCGAAATGGTCGGTAATCTGTTTGTTGACTTGGCTTTCGAAGACCTTAGAAAGGCAGGGTAGGATAGATATAGGTCTGTAGCTGTTTGGGTCAAGAGTGTCCCCCCCTTTGAAGAGGGGGATAACCGCAGCTGCTTTCCAATCTTTGGGAATCTCAGACGACACGAAAGAGAGGTTGAAAAGGCTAGTAATAGGGGTGGCAACAATTTCAGCAGATAGTTTTAGAAAGAAAGGGTCCAGATTATCTAGCCCGGCTGATTTGTAAGGGTCCAGATTTTGCCGCTCTTTCAGAACATCAGCTGACTGTATTTGGGAGAAAGAGAAATGGGGAAGGCTTGGGCGAGTAGCAGAGGGGAGGGCAGTGCTGTTGACCGGGGTAGGGGTAGCCAGGTGGAAAGCATGGCCAGCCGTAGAAAAATGCTTATTGAAATTCTCAATTATAGTGGATTTGTCGGTGGTGACAGTGTTTCCTATCTTCAGTGCAGTTGGAAGCTGGGAGGAGGTGTTCTTATTCTCCATGGACTTTACAGTGTCCCAGAACTTTTTTGAATTTGTGTTGCAGGAAGCAAATTTCTGCTTGAAAAAGCTAGCCTTGGCTTTTCTAACTGCCTGTGTATATTGGTTTCTAGCTTCCCTGAAAAGTTGCATATCACGGGGGCTGTTCGATGCTAATGCAGAACGCCATAGGATGTTTTTCTGTTGGTTAAGGGCAGTCAGGTCAGGAGAGAACCAAGGGCTATATCTGTTCCTGGTTCTAAATTTCTTGAATGGGGCATGCTTATTCAAGATGGTGAGGAAGGCATTTAAAAAAAATATCCAGGCATCCTCTACTGACGGGATGAGATCAATATCCTTCCAGGATACCTCGGCCAGGTCGATTAGAAAGGCCTGCTCGCTGAAGTGTTTCAGGAGGTCGTTTGACCGCTGACCCATTACGGATGCAGGCAATGAGGCAGTGATCGCTGAGATCTTGGTTGAAAACAGCAGAGGTGTATTTAGAGGGCAAGTTGGTTAGGATGATATCTATGAGGGTACCCGTGTTTACGGAATTGGGGTGGTACCTGGTAGGTTCATTGATAATTTGTGTGAGATTGAGGGCATCAAGCTTAGATTGTAGGATGGCTGGGGTGTAAAAGCATGTTCCAATTTAGGTCGCCTAGCAGCACGAGCTCTGAAGATAGATGGGGGGCAATCAGTTCACATATGGTGTCCAGAGCACAGCTGGGGGCAGAGGGTGGTCTATAGCAGGTGGCAACGGTGAGAGACTTGTTTTTAGAGAGGTGGATTTTTAAAAGTAGAAGTTCCAATTGTTTGGGAACAGACCTGGATAGTAAAACAGAACTCTGCAGGCAATCCTTGCAGTAGATTGCAACACCGCCCCCTTTGGCCGTTCTATCTTGTCTGAAAATCTTGTAGTTAGGGATGAAAATGTCAGAATTGTTGGTGGTCTTCCTAAGCCAGGATTCAGACACGGCTAGAACATCCGGGTTGGCAGAGTGTGCTAAAGCAGTGAACAAAACAAACTTAGGGAGGAGGCTTCTAATGTTAACATGCATGAAACCAAGGCTATTACGGTTACAGAAGTCATCAAAAGAGAGCGCCTGGGGAATAGGAGTGGAGCTAGGTATTGCAGGGCCTGGATTCACCTCTACATCACCAGAGGAACAGAGGAGGAGTAGGATAAGGGTACGGCTAAAAGCTATGAGAATTGGTCGTCTATAACGTCTAGAACAGAGAGTAAAAGGAAGTTTCTGGGGGCGATAAAATAGCTTCAAGGAATAATGTACAGACAAAGGTATGGTAGGATGTGAATACAGTGGAGGTAAACCTAGGTATTGAGTGATGATGAGAGAGATATTGTCTCTAGAAACATCATTGAAACCAGGTGATGTCATCGCATATGTGGGTGGTGGAACTGAAAGGTTGGATATGGTATAGTGAGCAGGGGTAGAGGCTCTACAGTGAAATAAGCCAATAAACACTAACCAGAACAGCAATGGACAAGGCATATTTACATTAAGGAGAGGCATGCTTAATCGAGTGATCAATAAGGGTCCAGTGAGTAGAGGTTGGTTGGGGTCACGGCGATCCAGACAGCTGGCCGGGTAGATGGCTATCGGTAGCAAGATAGCATAGGATGGAGGTCTATTTTTAGACACCTCGTGCGTTTCCGTCGGTAGATTAGTGGGGTTCCGTGTGGTAGAGGGGATCAATCCAATTGGCAAAATAGATATAGTGACCCAAGAAAAATTGTCCGATATACTTATTCAGATAGCAGCCGATAAGACAGCTAACGATTAGCGGGCCCCAGATGAGCGTTCAGGTAACGTCGCGACGGAGGTGCCAGTTGGATAACTCCCTCGGGCAGATAACGTCGGCAGTCAGTCGTGAAGGCCCGGTGGGGCTCCGCATCTGCAGCAAAAAAAAAAACGGGTCCGGATAGGTGACTGTAGCCCAGGAATGGCTGATGGAACTCCTCAGCTGGCTAGCTCCGGAATAATTTAAGTTTGCTCTGGGATTGACGTAAGCCAATAGTCACACGGTTTGCAGCTAGCTAGCTGCGAAATCAAGGTGCAAATGTCCAGAGCCTGCGGCTGAAATCCGGGGACACTGAGAAAAAAAAGGCCCGGTATGCTCCGGTCCGAGTCGCGTTGCACAAAAGTGCCGGTAGATTATCGAGCTAAAGGAATAGCTGATGACCACAAAACGTGGGCAACTGAAACACCAACGCTAGCCAGCAAACCGGCTAACTTCTGGGCAGCTTCAGATTAGCTTCTGGCTAGCTTCCGGCTAGCTTCTGGTTAGCTTTCTGGCTAGCTTCTGGTTAGCCTCTGGCTAGCTTCCACTGTGGATTTTCAGATTTGAGGTAAATAATACTTTTTTTTTTTTGTAATTGGTGAGGCGGGTTGCAGGAAAGCTTTTGTAGTTGAGTTCTTGGATAATAAAATATATAAAAGATATGCGAAGAAAGGTGTAAATATATATATACAGGACACGACAATACGCGGACAAAATGACGTCTGAACTGCTATGCCATCTTGGAACCATGTGTAGTTAACTAGTGATTATGATTGATTGATTGTTTTTTATAAGATAAGTTTAATGCTAGCTAGCAACTTACCTTGGTTTACTGCATTCGCGTAACAGGCAGTCTCCTTGTGGAGTGCAACGAGAGGCAGGCAGGTCGTTATTGTGTTGGACTAGTTAACCTGAAGGTTGCAATATTGGATCCCCCGAGCTGACAAGGTGAAAATCTGTCATTCTGCCCCTGAACGAGGCAGTTAACCCACCGTTTCTAGGCCGTCATTGAAAATAAGAATGTGTTCTTAACTGACTTGTTAAATAAAGGTGTAAAAAAAAAAAAAAGACAAAATCGGTGTCCAAAAATACCTATTTCCGATTGTTATGAAAACTTGAAATCGGCCCTAATTAATCGGCCATTCCGATTAATCGGTCGACCTCTAGCCTTAACACAACACCTAGTGACCTCATCAAGTAGCAGCAGGGATGTGTTGTGGTGATTAATTTAGAGAGAGAGAGAGAGAGAACATTAATAATACCATCAATAATACCAATAATAATATAATCAGTCACACCAGTCTGTAATGCATTATGAAAACATTTACACATTTATACAGTCAGTTAAGAGAATAAATGATTATAATGTAAAACTTTATAACAGTCCTACAATACTGTAGGCATTAAAACAGACGTAATATTAATATCCTCTGTGTTATTTCTAGATTCAGATAAGCTTGCTGTGATTTGCCAACGTGAACTCAAATCTAATCTAAAGAAGAAGTTTCAATGTGTATTTGAGGGGATCGCTAAACAAGGAAACCCAACACTTCTCAATAAGATCTACACAGAGCTCTACATCACAGAGGGTGGAACAGGAGAGGTCAATAATGAACATGAGCTGAGACAGATTGAGACAACAACCAGGAAACAAGCAAGACCAGAGACTGCAATCAAATGTAACGACATCTTCAAACCCTTAACTGGACAAGACAAACGTATCAGAACTGTGCTGACAAAGGGAGTCGCTGGCATTGGAAAAACAGTCTCTGTGCAGAAGTTCATTCTGGACTGGGCTGAAGGAAAAGCAAATCAGGATGTCCAATTTGTATTTTCATTCCCTTTTCGGGAGCTGAATTTGATGAAAGGGGAAAAACACACTTTCATTGAACTTCTTAATCACTTCTCAATGGAAACCAAACAATCAGGAATCTCCATCTACAACAAGTACAAAGTTCTGTTCATCTTTGATGGTCTGGATGAGTGCCGACTGCCCCTAGACTTCCAGAAGAACAAGATCTGTTGGGACGTCACAGAGTCAACCTCAGTGGATGTTCTACTGACAAATCTCATCAAGGGAAATCTGCTTCCCTCTGCTCCCCTCTGGATAACTACCCGTCCTGCAGCAGCCAATAAGATCCCTTCAGAGTGTGTTGACCAGGTGACAGAGGTACGAGGGTTCAATGACCCACAGAAGGAGGAGTACTTTAGGAAGAGATTCAGTGATGAGGACCTGGCCAGCAGAATCATCTCACACATAAAGACATCAAGGAGCCTCCACATCATGTGCCACATTCCAGTCTTCTGTTGGATTTCTGCAACAGTCCTTGAACACATGCTGAAACAGAAGAGAGTAGAGATGCCTAAGACTCTGACTGAGATGTACACACACCTTGTGGAGTTTCATACCAAACAGAAGAATGAAAAGTATCTTGGGAAAGAAGAGACAGGTCCACATTGGAATAAAGAGAGCATTCTGTCACTGGGAAAACTGGCTTTTCAACAGCTTGTGAATGGCAATCTGATTTTCTATGAAGAAGACCTGAAAGAGGCTGGCGTTGATGTCAATGAAGCCTCAGTGTACTCAGGATTGTGCACACAGCTCTTTAAAGAGGAATGTGGGCTGTACCAGGACAAGGTGTACTGCTTTGTTCATCTGAGCATTCAGGAGTTTCTGGCTGCTGTATATGTTTTCCTCTCATTCATCAACAACAATGAGAATCTAATGGACAAACTGGAAACAAACGACAAGTCTGCAATTACTTTCTATAAGAGTGCTGTGGATAAAGCCTTACAGAGTGAGACGGGAAACCTGGACCTTTTCCTCCGCTTCCTTCTGGGCCTCTCACTGGAGTCCAATCAGAAGCACTTACGAGGTCTACTGACAAAGACAAGAAGCAGCTCACAGAGCCATGAAGAAACAGTCAAGTACATCAAGAAGAAGATCGGGAAGAATCTCTCTCCAGAGAGGAGCATCAATCTGTTCCACTGTCTGAATGAACTGAATGACCATTCTCTAGTGGAGGAGATCCAAAGCTACCTGAGCTCAGGAAGTCTCTCAAAAGCCAAACTGTCACCTGCACAGTGGTCAGCTCTGGTCTTTGTGTTGCTGACTTCAGAAAAGGAGCTGGATGTGTTTGACCTGAAGAAATACTCCAGATCAGAGGAAGGTCTTCTGAGGCTGCTGCCAGTGGTCAAAGCCTCCAGAGCTGTTCTGTGAGTAAATAAAATGACATTTAAGAACTAATCATCAGGAAGAAATATTCAGTTTAGAGAATAATATGTATTATAATATTAAACCAAATGCATCTACCATTGTCCTTCTACAATACTCGTTAAATCAACAGTGTGTTTGTGAAGTCATGATGATCTCTTTGTCAGGCTGTCAGGCTGTGGAGTCACAGAGGAAGGCTGTGCTTCTCTGGTCTCAGCTCTGAGGTCAAACCCCTCACACCTGAGAGAGCTGGATCTGAGTAACAATGACCTGAAGGATTCAGGAGTGAAGCTGCTCTCTGCTGGACTGGGGAATCCCCACTGTAAACTGGAGACTCTGAGGTCAGTATTCCTGTAGTTGGTCAACAAGTGATAACTGTTCACCAGATCCACATGTGTTTACCAGACACACATAGTCCACAACATATGTGTTTGGACAATGAAGCTTACAGTTTAAAATTTGGCGCTACTCTCCAGCATTTTGGATATGAGATAGAATGTTTCATATTAGGTGACAGTACAGAATGTCACCTTTTATTTGAGGTTAAAGGTGAGAGGTTAGTATGTTTTATTTTTCTAAATGGTGAAACAGACATGTATTAAAATACCCTCAAATAAAAGGTGATACCCTCAAAGAATAGCAGTATGGTTTAAGGCACAAGATGGCACGGGAGGCAGAGGGTTAGAGTCTTTGATATTTATTAATATACTAAAAGGGGTAGGCAAGAGAATGGTCGTGGACAGGCCAAATGGTCAGGCAGGCTCGAGGTCAGGACAGGCAGAATGGTCAGGCAGGCTAGAGGTCAGGACAGGCAGAATGGTCAGGCAGGCTAGAGGTCAGGACAGGCAGAATGGTCAGGCAGACTAGAGGTCAGGACAGGCAGAATGGTCAGGCAGACTAGAGGTCAGGACAGGCAGAATGGTCAGGCAGGCTAGAGGTCAGGACAGGCAGAATGGTCAGGCAGGCTCGAGGTCAGGACAGGCAGAATGGTCAGGCAGACTAGAGGTCAGGACAGGCAGAATGGTCAGGCAGGCTAGAGGTCAGGACAGGCAGAATGGTCAGGCAGGCTAGAGGTCAGGACAGGCAGAATGGTCAGGCAGACTAGAGGTCAGGACAGGCAGAATGGTAAGGCAGGATAGAGGTCAGGACAGGCAGAATGGTCAGGCAGGCTAGAGGTCAGGACAGGCAGAATGGTCAGACAGGCTAGAGGTCAGGACAGGCAGAATGGTCAGGCAGGCTAGAGGTCAGGACAGGCAGAATGGTCAGGCAGACTAGAGGTCAGGACAGGCAGAATGGTCAGGCAGGATAGAGGTCAGGACAGGCAGAATGGTCAGGCAGGCTAGAGGTCAGGACAGGCAGAATGGTCAGGCAGGCTAGAGGTCAGGACAGGCAGAATGGTCAGGCAGACTAGAGGTCAGGACAGGCAGAATGGTCAGGCAGGATAGAGGTCAGGACAGGCAGAATGGTCAGGCAGGCTAGAGGTCAGGACAGGCAGAATGGTCAGAAAGGCTAGAGGTCAGGCAGGCTAGAGGTCAGGCAGGCTAGAGGTCAGGACAGGCAGAATGGTCAGGCAGGCTAGAGGTCAGGACAGGCAGAATGGTCAGGCAGGCTAGAGGTCAGGCAGGCTAGAGGTCAGGACAAGCAGAATGGTCAGGCAGGCTAGAGGTCAGGACAGGCAGAATGGTCAAGCAGGATAGAGGTCAGGACAGGCAGAATGGTCAGGCAGGCTAGAGGTCAGGACAGGCAGAATGGTCAGGCAGACTAGAGGTCAGGACAGGCAGAATGGTCTGGCAGGCTAGAGGTCAGGACAGGCAGAATGGTCAGGCAGGCTAGAGGTCAGGACAGGCAGAATGGTCAGGCAGGCTAGAGGTCAGGACAGGCAGAATGGTCAGGTAGGCTAGAGGTCAGGACAGGCAGAATGGTCAGGTAGGCTAGAGGTCAGGACAGGCAGAATGGTCAGGCAGACTAGAGGTCAGGGCAGGCTAGAGGTCAGGCAGACTAGAGGTCAGGACAGGCAGAATGGTCAGGCAGGCTAGAGGTCAGGACAGGCAGAATGGTCAGGCAGGCTAGAGGTCAGGACAGGCTAGAGGTCAGGACAGGCAGAATGGTCAGGCAGACTAGAGGTCAGGACAGGCTAGAGGTCAGGACAGGCAGAATGGTCAGGCAGGCTAGAGGTCAGGACAGGCAGAATGGTCAGGCAGACTAGAGGTCAGGACAGGCAGAATGGTCAGGCAGGCTTGAGGTCAGGACAGGCAGAATGGTCAGGCAGGCTAGAGGTCAGGACAGGCAGAATGGTCAGGCAGGCTAGAGGTCAGGACATGCAGAATGGTCAGGCAGACTAGAGGTCAGGACAGGCAGAATGGTCAGGCAGACTAGAGGTCAGGACAGGCAGAATGGTCAGGCAAACTAGAGGTCAGGACAGGCAGGCTAGAGGTCAGGACAGGCAGAATGGTCAGGCAGGCTAGGGGTCAGGACAGGCAGGCTAGAGGTCAGGACAGGCAGAATGGTCAGGCAGGCTAGAGGTCAGGACAGGCAGAATGGTCAGGCAGGCTAGAGGTCAGGACAGGCAGGCTAGAGGTCAGGACAGGCAGAATGGTCAGGCAGGCTAGAGGTCAGGACAGGCAGAATGGTCAGGCAGGCTAGAGGTCAGGACAGGCAGAATGGTCAGGCAGGCTAGAGGTCAGGACAGGCAGAATGGTCAGGCAGACTAGAGGTCAGGACAGGCAGAATGGTCAGGCAGGCTAGAGGTCAGGACAGGCAGAATGGTCAGGCAGGCTAGAGGTCAAGACAGGCAGAATGGTCAGGCAGACAAGAGGTCAGGACAGGCAGAATGGTCAGGCAGGCTAGAGGTCAGGACAGGCAGAATGGTCAGGCAGGCTAGAGGTCAGGCAGGTGGGTACAGAGTCCAGAAAACAGGCAAGGGACAAAAAACTCGAGGATCAAATCAGATTACTTTCAAAAAAGAATAGAAGCAGGAGTAGGGAAAACGCTGGTTGACTTGATAAACATACAAGACGAACTGGTACAGAGAAACAGGAAACACAGGGATATATACACCAGGGAAACACAGGGATATATACACCAGGGAAACACAGGGATATATACACCAGGGAATCACAGGGATATATACACCAGGGAATCACAGGGATATATACACCAGGGAAACACAGGGATATATACACCAGGGAAACACAGGGATATATACACCAGGGAAACACAGGGATAAATACACCAGGGAAACACAGGGATAAATACACCAGGGAAACACAGGGATATATACACCAGGGAAACACAGGGATAAATACACGAGGGAAACACAGGGATAAATACACGAGGGAAACACAGGGATAAATACACGAGGGAAACACAGGGATATATACACCAGGGAAACACAGGGATATACACCAGGGAAACACAGGGATATATACACCAGGGAAACACAGGGATAAATACACCAGGGAAACACAGGGATATATACACCAGGGAAACACAGGGATATATACACCAGGGAAACACAGGGACATATAGAGTTTCTGAGAAGTTGATTTAGTCAGTTTGAACACTTGGTAGAGTTTCTGACATGTTGATTTAGTCAGTTTGAACACTTGGTAGAGTTTCTGACATGTTGATTTAGTCAGTTTGAACACTTGGTAGAGTTTCTGACATGTTGATTTAGTCAGTTTGAACACTTGGTAGAGTTTCTGACATGTTGATTGATTCAGTTTGAACACTTGGTAGAGTTTCTGACATGTTGATTGAGTCAGTTTGAACACTTGGTAGAGTTTCTGACATGTTGATTTAGTTTGAACACTTGGTAGAGTTTCTGACATGTTGATTTAGTCAGTTTGAACACTTGGTAGAGTTTCTGACATGTTGATTTAGTCAGTTTGAACACTTGGTAGAGTTTCTTACATGTGGATTTAGTCAGTTTGAACACTTGGTAGAGTTTCTGACATGTTGATTTAGTCAGTTTGAACACTTGGTAGAGTTTCTGACATGTTGATTTAGTCAGTTTGAACACTTGGTAGAGTTTCTGACATGTTGATTGAGTCAGTTTGAACACTTGGTAGAGTTTCTGACATGTTGATTTAGTCAGTTTGAACACTTGGTAGAGTTTCTGACATGTTGATTTAGTCAGTTTGAACACTTGGTAGAGTTTCTGACATGTTGATTTAGTCAGTTTGATCACTTGGTAGAGTTTCTGACATGTTGATTTAGTCAGTTTGAACACTTGCTAGAGTTTCTTACATGTTGATTTAGTCAGTTTGAACACTTGGTAGAGTTTCTGACATGTTGATTGAGTCAGTTTGAACACTTGGTAGAGTTTCTGACATGTTGATTTAGTCAGGTTGAACACTTGGTAGAGTTTCTGACATGTTGATTGAGTCAGTTTGAACACTTGGTAGAGTTTCTGACATGTTGATTGAGTCAGTTTGAACACTTGGTAGAGTTTCTGACATGTTGATTTAGTCAGGTTGAACACTTGGTAGAGTTTCTGACATGTTGATTGAGTCAGTTTGAACACTTGGTAGAGTTTCTGACATGTTGATTTAGTTTGAACACTTGGTAGAGTTTCTGACATGTTGATTTAGTCAGTTTGAACACTTGGTAGAGTTTCTGACATGTTGATTGAGTCAGTTTGAACACTTGGTAGAGTTTCTGACATGTTGATTTAGTCAGTTTGAACACCTGGTAGAGTTTCTGACATGTTGATTTAGTTTGAACACTTGGTAGAGTTTCTGACATGTTGATTTAGTCAGTTTGATCACTTGGTAGAGTTTCTGACATGTTGATTGAGTCAGTTTGAACACTTGGTAGAGTTTCTGACATGTTGATTGAGTCAGTTTGAACACTTGGTAGAGTTTCTGACATGTTGATTTAGTCAGGTTGAACACTTGGTAGAGTTTCTGACATGTTGATTTAGTCAGTTTGATCACTTGGTAGAGTTTCTGACATGTTGATTGAGTCAGTTTGAACACTTGGTAGAGTTTCTGACCTGTTGATTTAGTCAGTTTGAACACTTGGTAGAGTTTCTGACCTGTTGATTTAGTCAGTTTGAACACTTGGTAGAGTTTCTGACATGTTGATTTAGTCAGTTTGAACACTTGGTAGAGATCCTGATGTTGATTTAGTCAGTTTGAACACTTGGTAGAGTTTCTGACATGTTGATTTAGTCAGTTTGAACACTTGGTAGAGTTTCTGACATGTTGATTTAGTCAGTTTGAACACTTGGTAGAGTTTCTGACATGTTGATTTAGTCAGTTTGATCACTTGGTAGAGTTTCTTACATGTTGATTGAGTCAGTTTGAACACTTGGTAGAGTTTCTGACATGTTGATTTAGTCAGTTTGATCACTTGGTAGAGAGGGTGTCACGCCCTGGCCTTAGTATTCTTTGTTTTCTTTATTATTTTAGTTAGGTCAGGGTGTGACATGGGGTATGTTTGTGTTTTTGTCTTGTCTTGGGTGGTTGTAGTGTCTAGGGGGATTTGTTAGAGTGTATGGGTTTGTGTTGAGTGAATGTTTCTAGGGAAGTCTATGGTTGAGTGTATGTGTCTAGTTATGTCTATGGTTGCCTGAGTGGTTCTCAATCAGAGACAGATGTTTTTCATTTGTCTCTGATTGGGAGCCATATTTAAGGTGGCCATAGGCATCATGTATTTGTGGGTAATTGTCTATGTTCTATGTTGCATGTGTGCACTAGTTCTTTATTAGCTTCACGTTCGTCTGTTTGTTGTTTTGTTTCGTTTTCCTTCTTATAATATTAAAAGAAGATGTATTTTGCACACGCTGCGCCTTGGTCATCTCTCTCTCCTATAGACGATCGTGACAGAATTACCCACCAAAGGACCAAGCAGCGTGTGAAGCGGCAACAGGACCCACCTACACAGGATTCATGGACATGGGAGGAGATACTGGATGGAAAGGGACCTTGGGCACAACCGGGAGAATATCGCCTCCCTCGTGAAGAGCTGGAGGCAGCTAAAGCCGAGAGGAGGCGATATGAGGAGGCAGCACGGAGACAAGGCTGGAAGCCCGTGAGTACAACCCAAACATTTCTTGGGGGGGGCCTTAAAGGGAGTGTGGCGAAGTCAGGTAGGAAACCTGCGCCTACTCCCTGTACTTACCGTGGAGAGCGAGAGTATGGGCAGACACCGTGTTACGCAGTAGAGCGCATGGTGTCTCCTGTACTCGTGCATAGCCCGGTTCGGTACATTCCAGCTCCACGTATCAGCCGGGCTAGATTGAGCGTTGAGCCGGATGTCATGAAGCCGGCCCAACGCATCTGGTCACCAGTGCGTCTCCTCGGGCCGGCTTACATGGCACCAGCCTTACGCATGGTGTCCCCGGTTTGCCTACATAGCCCCGGTGCGGGTTATTCCACCTCCCCGCACTGGTCGTATTTCCGGCGCCACCTCCTCGCCCCAACCCAGTACCACCAGTGCCTCCTCCACGCACTAGCCCTATGGTGCGTGTCTCCAGCCCTTTACCACCAGTGCCTACACCACGCACCAAGCCTCCTGTGTGTCCCCAGAGTCCTGTGCGTCCTGTTGCTGCTCCCCTCACTAGCCCTGAGATGCGTGTCCCCAGTTCGGTACCACCAGTTCCGGCACCACGCACCAGGCCTACAGTGCGCCTCAGCCAGCCAGAGTCTGCAGTCTGCCCAACGGCACCTGAACTGCCCGTCTGCCCAACGGCACCTGAACTGCCCGTCTGCCCAACGGCGCCTGAACTGCCCGTCTGCCCAACGGCGCCTGAACTGCCCGTCTGCCCAACGGCGCCTGAACTGCCCGTCTGCCCAACGGCGCTTGAACTGCCCGTCTGCCCAACGGCGCTTGAACTGCCCGTCTGCCCAACGGCGCCTGAACTGTCCGTCTGCCCGACGCTGTCTGAACTGTCCGTCTGCCAAGCGCAGAATGAACTGCCCGTCTGTACTGAGTCTTCAGAGCCGCCCGTCTGTACTGAGCCTGTAAAGCCGCCCGTCTGCCATGAGCCTTCAGAGCCGTCCGCCAGACAGGAGCCGCTAGAGCCTTCCGCCAGACAGGAGCCGCTAGAGCCTTCCGCCAGACAGGAGCCGCTAGAGCCTTCCGCCAGACAGGATCAGCCAGAGCCTTCCGCCAGACAGGATCAGCCAGAGCCTTCCGCCAGACAGGATCAGCCAGAGCCTTCCGCCAGACAGGATCAGCCAGAGCCTTCCGCCAGACAGGATCAGCCAGAGCCTTCCGCCAGACAGGATCAGCCAGAGCCGTCCGCCAGCCATGAGCAGCCAGATCCGTCAGCCAGCCATGAGCAGCCAGATCCGTCAGCCAGCCATGAGCAGCCAGATCCGTCAGCCAGCCATGAGCAGCCAGATCCGTCAGCCAGCCATGAGCAGCCAGATCCGTCAGCCAGCCATGAGCAGCCAGATCCGTCAGCCAGCCATGAGCAGCCAGAGTCGCCCGCCAGCCATGAGCAGCCAGAGTCGCCCGCCAGCCATGAGCAGCCAGAGTCGCCCGCCAGCCATGAGCAGCCAGAGTCGCCCGCCAGCCATGAGCAGCCAGAGTCGCCCGCCAGCCATGAGCAGCCAGAGTCGCCCGCCAGCCATGAGCAGCCAGAGTCGCCCGCCAGCCATGAGCAGCCAGAGTCGCCCGCCAGCCATGAGCAGCCAGAGTCGCCCGCCAGCCAGGATCGGCTGAATCCGCCAGTCAGCCAGGATCTACCAGAGACACCGAAGCGGATAGTGACAATGGTGGAGTGGTGGCCACGTCCCGCACCCGAGCCGCCGCCATATTAAGGCCCACCCCGGAGCCTCCCTTTCTGTGTCAGGTTTTGCGGCCAGAGTCCGCACCTTTTGGGGGGGGGTACTGTCACGCCCTGGCCTTAGTATTCTTTGTTTTCTTTATTATTTTAGTTAGGTCAGGGTGTGACATGGGGTATGTTTGTGTTTTTGTCTTGTCTTGGGTGGTTGTAGTGTCTAGGGGGATTTGTTAGAGTGTATGGGTTTGTGTTGAGTGAATGTTTCTAGGGAAGTCTATGATTGAGTGAATGTGTCTAGGTATGTCTATGGTTGCCTGAGTGGTTCTCAATCAGAGACAGATGTTTTTCATTTGTCTCTGATTGGGAGCCATATCTAAGGCGGCCATGGGCATCATGTATTTGTGGGTAATTGTCTATGTTCTATGTTGCATGTGTGCACTAGTTTTTTCATAGCTTCACGTTTGTTGTTTTGTTTCATTTTTCTTCTTATAATTAAAGAAGATGTATTTTGCACATGCTGCGCCTTGCGTCATCTCTCTCTTATAGACGATCGTGACAGAGGGAGGAAGAGGGGGAGGAGAGAGAAGAGATGGAGGAAGAGGGGGAGGAGAGAGAAGAGATGGAGGAAGAGGGGGAGGAGAGAGAGGAGAGGAGGAAGAGGGGGAGGAAGAGGGGGAGGAGAGAGAAGAGAGGGAGGAAGAGGGGGAGGAGAGAGAAGAGAGGGAGGAAGAGGGGGAGGAGAGAGAAGAGAGGGAGGAAGAGGGGGAGGAGAGAGAAGAGAGGGGAAGGGTGGTCTATATAGACAATGAGGAGCAGGGTGGTCTATATAGACAGTGAGGAGCAGGGTGGTCTATATAGACAGTGAGGAGCAGGGTGGTCTATATAGGCAGTGAGGAGCAGGGTGGTCTATATAGACAGTGAGGAGCTGGGTAGTCTATATAGACAGTGAGGAGCAGGGTGGTCTATATAGACAGTGAGGAGCAGGGTGGTCTATATAGGCAGTGAGGAGCAGGGTGGTCTATACAGACAGTGAGGAGCAGGGTGGTCTATACAGACAGTGAGGAGCAGGGTGTCTATATAGACAGTGAGGAGCAGGGTGGTCTATATAGGCAGTGAGGAGCAGGGTGGTCTATATAGACAGTGAGGAACAGGGTGGTCTATATAGACAGTGAGGAGCAGGGTGGTCTATATAGGCAGTGAGGAGCAGGGTGGTCTATATAGACAGTGAGGAGCAGGGTGGTCTATATAGACAGTGAGGAGCAGGGTGATCTATATAGACAGTGAGGAGCAGGGTGGTCTATATAGACAGTGAGGAGCAGGGTGGTCTATATAGGCAGTGAGGAGCAGGGTGGTCTATATAGACAGTGAGGAGCAGGGTGGTCTATATAGACAGTGAGGAGCAGGGTGGTCTATATAGACAGTGAGGAGCAGGGTGGTCTATATAGACAGTGAGGAGCAGGGTGGTCTATATAGACAGTGAGGAGCAGGGTGGTCTATATAGGCAGTGAGGAGCAGGGTGGTCTATATAGACAGTGAGGAGCAGGGTGGTCTATATAGGCAGTGAGGAGCAGGGTGGTCTATATAGACAGTGAGGAGCAGGGTGGTCTATATAGACAGTGAGGAGCAGGGTGGTCTATATAGACAGTGAGGAGCAGGGTGGTCTATATAGACAGTGAGGAGCAGGGTGGTCTATATAGACAGTGAGGAGCAGGGTGGTCTATATAGACAGTGAGGAGCAGGGTGGTCTATATAGACAGTGAGGAGCAGGGTGGTCTATATAGACAGTGAGGAGCAGGGTGGTCTATATAGACAGTGAGGAGCAGAATGAACAGTGTAATGCTGAATGTTATGTGTTAACTTGAAAACATAACGTCAAAAATGAAATGAAACATTGCCCCTGAAAATGATTAAATGTTTAAAACTATAAAATGTATGTGTTGATATATGTACAATGGTAAGAAAAAGTATGTGAACCCTTTGGAATTATCTGGATTTCTGCATAAATTGGTCATCAAATGTGATCTGATCTTCATCTAAGTCACAACAACAGACATACACAGTCTGCTTCAACTAATAACACACAAATTAGTGTATTTTTCTTGTCTTTATTGAATACATCATTTAAACATTCACAGTGTAGATTGGAAAAAGTATGTGAACCCCTCGGCTAATGTGACAAATAAATTTGATTTAATGATTTCTCCTAAAGCTAATTGGAGTCAGGAGTCAACTGACCTGGAGTCCAATCAATGAGACGAGATTAGAAATGTTGGTAAGAGTTGCCCTGCTCTATAAACAACACTCACACAGTCTGAGATTAGAGATGTTGGTTAGAGCTGCCCTGCCCTATAAACAACACTCACACAGTCTGAGATTAGAGATGTTGGTTAGAGCTGCCCTGCTCTATAAACACTCACACAGTCTGAGATTAGAGATGTTGGTTAGAGCTGCCCTGCCCTATAAACACCACTCACACAGTCTGAGATTAGAGATGTTGGTTAGAGCTGCCCTGCTCTATAAACACTCACACAGTCTGAGATTAGAGATGTTGGTTAGAGCTGCCCTGCCCTATAAACAACACTCACATAGTCTGAGATTAGAGATGTTGGTTAGAGCTGCCCTGCCCTATAAACACCACTCACACAGTTGATATTAGAGATGTTGGTTAGAGCTGCCCTGCCCTATAAACAACACTCACACAGTCTGAGATTAGAGATGTTGGTTAGAGCTGCCCTGCCCTATAAACAACACTCACACAGTCTGAGATTAGAGATGTTGGTTAGAGCTGCCCTGCCCTATAAACACTCACACAGTCTGAGATTAGAGATGTTGGTCAGAGCTGCCCTGCTCTATAAACAACACTCACACAGTCTGAGATTAGAGATGTTGGTTAGAGCTGCCCTGCCCTATAAACACTCACACAGTCTGAGATTAGAGATGTTGGTTAGAGCTGCCCTGCCCTATAAACACTCACACAGTCTGAGATTAGAGATGTTGGTTAGAGCTGCCCTGCCCTATAAACACTCACACAGTCTGAGATTAGAGATGTTGGTTAGAGCTGCCCTGCCCTATAAACACTCACACAGTCTGAGATTAGAGATGTTGGTTAGAGCTGCCCTGCTCTATAAACACCACTCACACAGTCTGAGATTAGAGATGTTGGTTAGAGCTGCCCTGCCCTATAAACACTCACACAGTCTGAGATTAGAGATGTTGGTTAGAGCTGCCCTGCCCTATAAACAACACTCACACAGTCTGAGATTAGAGATGTTGGTTAGAGCTGCCCTGCCCTATAAACAACACTCACACAGTCTGAGATTAGAGATGTTGGTTAGAGCTGCCCTGCCCTATAAACAACACTCACACAGTCTGAGTTTGCTATTCACAAGAAGCATTGCCTGATGTGAACCAGGCCTCGAACAAAAGAGATCTCAGAAGACCTAAAATTAACCTATTTAATACCATCAGTCACAATAGTGATGTTACTGAATGACGTATCAATGCATTTCCAGTTATAAGGCTCTATAAATGTTACTGAATGACGTATCAATGCATTTCCAGTTATAAGGCTCTATAAATGTTACTGAATGACGTATCAATGCATTTCCAGTTATAAGGCTCTATAAATGTTACTGAATGACGTATCAATGCATTTCCAGTTATAAGGCTCTATAAATGTTACTGAATGACGTATCAATGCATTTCCAGTTATAAGGCTCTATAAATGTTACTGAATGACGTATCAATGCATTTCCAGTTATAAGGCTCTATAAATGTTACTGAATGACGTATCAATGCATTTCCAGTTATAAGGCTCTATAAATGTTACTGAATGACGTATCAATGCATTTCCAGTTATAAGGCTCTATAAATGTTACTGAATGACATATCAATGCATTTCCAGTTATAAGGCTCTATAAATGTTACTGAATGACGTATCAATGCATTTCCAGTTATAAGGCTCTATAAATGTTACTGAATGACGTATCAATGCATTTCCAGTTATAAGGCTCTATAGATGTTACTGAATGACGTATCAATGCATTTCCAGTTATAAGGCTCTATAAATGTTACTGAATGACGTATCAATGCATTTCCAGTTATAAGGCTCTATAAATGTTACTGAATGACGTATCAATGCATTTCCAGTTATAAGGCTCTATAGATGTTACTGAATGACGTATCAATGCATTTCCAGTTATAAGGCTCTATAAATGTTACTGAATGACGTATCAATGCATTTCCAGTTATAAGGCTCTATAAATGTTACTGAATGACGTATCAATGCATTTCCAGTTATAAGGCTCTATAAATGTTACTGAATGACGTATCAATGCATTTCCAGTTATAAGGCTCTATAAATGTTACTGAATGACGTATCAATGCATTTCCAGTTATAAGGCTCTATAAATGTTACTGAATGACGTATCAATGCATTTCCAGTTATAAGGCTCTATAAATGTTACTGAATGATCTATCAATGCATTTCCAGTTATAAGGCTCTATAAATGTTACTGAATGACGTATCAATGCATTTCCAGTTATAAGGCTCTATAAATGTTACTGAATGATCTATCAATGCATTTCCAGTTATAAGGCTCTATAAATGTTACTGAATGACGTATCAATGTATTTCCAGCAAATATTGAAATAAATGAGGGTCTCAATGAAAGATGTGCAGTATCACATGTTTAGTGTAAATTGTCACATGTTTAGTGTAAATTGTCACATGACCAGAGCTGTTTACTTCCTGGTTGCACCATGAGAAGAGGATGGCTGCATCAAAGCTCCCAAACTAAAGGTTAGTAAAGTATGTTAACATTCAGATTGGACAAAGATCTTTGGTACACATCATCTTTAAGGTGTCTAGTATTGATATATGCATTTGAAATTACTCAACATTGTTCAGTGTGGTCATATAATGAGTAAACATGTTGACGGCAACAATAGCGACCGGCGAGATAACACAGTGCATCGAGGTAAACACATACTGATACACAGACATAGTTCTTGTTCTTCTACTCTGTTCTTTCTTTTAGTTTCACTTTGAGTCGAGTTCTGGATATGTTGGATCTAGGTGATCTAGGCCCAGACAAGGCATGCAACATTGCAGTTATCCCTCAAAATGAGAAAGATGCTGTCCTCCGTGATTGTGATAGCGATGGGTCAGATATGGACTATGAGGGAGAGACAGGCCATTTGCCAGCCAGGCTGTTGAATGTATATACTGAACCTATCACAAACAGATCATGACAGGAACAACGTTATCAGTGATGATGACCTACCCCTCACCACCCCCCCTCCCCCATCCAACACCCTCCCTTCCCCATCCGCCACCTTCCCTCCCCCGTTGATAATGAAGAGCCAAGGGCCTCTACTCGTATAGAGGGTCCAGTCAGAAGAGCTAAGGGCCTCTACTCGCCAGAGGGTCCCGTCAGAAGAGCTAAGGGCCTCTACTCGCCAGAGGGTCCAGTCAGAAGAGCCATGGGCCTCTACTCGCCAGAGGGTCCAGTCAGAAGAGCCAAGGGCCTCTACTCGCCAGAGGGTCCAGTCAGAAGAGCTAAGGGCCTCTACTCACCAGAGGGTCCAGTCAGAAGAGCTAAGGGCCTCTACTCGCCAGAGGGTCCAGTCAGAAGAGCTAAGGGCCTCTACTCGCCAGAGGGTCCAGTCAGAAGAGCTAAGGGCCTCTACTCGCCAGAGGGTCCCGTCAGAAGAGCTAAGGGCCTCTACTCGCCAGAGGGTCCAGTCAGAAGAGCCATGGGCCTCTACTCGCCAGAGGGTCCAGTCAGAAGAGCCAAGGGCAAAGCTGAAAAGTGGTCAAAAATAAAGATTGAGTGTTCAAACGATCGAAGAGACCTGCCACCGCTGTGATTCCAAAACACATAGTATACAGCCCAAATGCCGCAGAATGTGTCAAACAAAGCTGCCCTCAACCCAATGGATGTTGTCCTACTAATGTATCCACCCACCCTAAGAGAGATCACCATTGAAATGTCTCTACTCCACCCAGACCAAGGACAAGCAACTGTATCTGAGTATGGATGAGCTCCTTACCTTCTATGGGATCCACATCTGGGTACAGCTCTGTTCCAAGATGACACATGTACTGGGCACTTGACAGTGATGTACACAATGAAAGCATTTCAGATGCCATGCGGATAAATCGCTTTGATTAAATAATGGCCTCAGTTCATGTGGTTGACAACACAAAGATCACTGACGACCAATTTGTTAAGGTTAGGCCCATCTTCTCCGAGCTCAATCAGTCATACAAAGTCACACCATTTCAGGAACGGCTGTCAGTGGATGAGAGCATGATCCGATACTATGGCCGACACGAATGTAAGCAATTCATTAGAGCTAAACCAATTTGTTTTGGTTACAAGCTACGGAGCCTTGCCTCACCCAGCGGTCACATGTATCACATGGAGCCATATGGTGGATCCCACACTCTCCTCCCTGAGACTGGGTTGGGTCAGGGACCCAGTGTTATTCTCGGTCTTGCAGACCAATCTCAGGCGCCTCAAGGTTGCAAGTTCCTTCATGACAAACCTCTTCACTTCGCTTGCACTCCTCGATGAAATGACAAAAAGAGGATATGGGAGCTCTGGATCGATGAGGCAAAATTGTCTGTTTGATGTCCCATTCAAGCCACAGAAGGACTTCATGAAGTTACCCCGGGGAACCTCTGAGGTTCTGACCCAAGGAGACAAGGTGCTGGTCCGTTAGAAAGACAATATGAGGTTCTGACCCAAGGAGACAAGGTGCTGGTCCGTTAGAAAGACAATATGAGGTTCTGACCCAAGGAGACAAGGTGCTGGTCCCGTTGGAAAGACAATATGAGGTTCTGACCCAAGGAGACAAGGTGCTGGTCCGTTAGAAAGACAATATGAGGTTCTGACCCAAGGAGACAAGGTGCTGGTCCGTTAGAAAGACAATATGAGGTTCTGACCCAAGGAGACAAGGTTCTGGTCCATTAGAAAGACAATATGAGGTTCTGACCCAAGGAGACAAGGTGCTGGTCCGTTAGAAAGACAATATGAGGTTCTGACCCAAGGAGACAAGGTGCTGGTCCGTTAGAAAGACAATATGAGGTTCTGACCCAAGGAGACAAGGTGCTGGTCCGTTAGAAAGACAATATGAGGTTCTGACCCAAGGAGACAAGGTGCTGGTCCGTTAGAAAGACAATATGAGGTTCTGACCCAAGGAGACAAGGTGCTGGTCCGTTAGAAAGACAATATGAGGTTCTGACCCAAGGAGACAAGGTGCTGGTCCGTTAGAAAGACAATATGAGGTTCTGACCCAAGGAGACAAGGTGCTGGTCCGTTAGAAAGACAATAACATTGTCACAGTTGTCACGAAACGGCTCAAAGTTCGTAACAAAAGGGAGACAACGTGGAGACAAGGAATAACAACATATATTTATTAAATAAAGCAAACTAAATACAATTAACAATGTTGTGTGTAATCAGTAGTGTAAGTCAGTGTTTGCATAAATGTGATAATGAGGGGTGTTGAACGGTGCCTTAGCAAACAAACAAAAGGTCACATAAACACCACAACAAAATCTATAAAGGTGTCTGCATGGAGAGAGTCTCCTCCATGAATGGGGAAGTGGTGTATTTATCCTGGGACACACCCGGCCCAGGTGTGTCTGCATGGAGAGAGTCTCCTCCATGAATGGGGAAGTGGTGTATTTATCCTGGGACACACCCGGGCCCAGGTGTGTCTGCATGGAGAGAGTCTCCTCCATGAATGGGGAAGTGATGTATTTATCCTGGGACACACCCGGGCCCAGGTGTGTCCCATGTCACTGACGACCCTCCCGGCTCCGCCCACCGGCATCCTAATAAGGAAAACAAGAGCAAAGAGAAGAATACGGCAGACAGAGTGGGAGGGTCGTCACACAGTGGCAACAAACATGGAGGAGAAATACAGTGAGACCTCTGTCAAGAGATGGAACAAGGAGCGACGTGCCTTTGACAAAGTCCCACAACCAAAATGCATTAACTGATACAATGAGCACATGGGTGGTGTTGACCTTCACGATCTACAGGTTTCAAGATACCACGTCTCCATCAGGTCTAAGACGTGGTGTTGACCTTCACGACCTACAGGTTTCAAGATACCACGTCTCCATCAGGTCTAAGACGTGGTGTTGACCTTCACGACCTACAGGTTTCAAGATACCACGTCTCCATCAGGTCTAAGACGTGGTGGTGACCTTCACAGCCTACAGGTTTCAAGATACCACGTCTCCATCAGGTCTAAGACGTAGTGTTGACCTTCACGACCTACAGGTTTCAAGATACCACGTCTCCATCAGGTCTAAGACATGGTGTTGACCTTCACCACCTACAGGTTTCAAGATACCACGTCTCCATCAGGTCTAAGAAGTGGTGTTGACCTTCACGACCTACAGGTTTCAAGATACCACGTCTCCATCAGGTCTAAGACGTGGTGTTGACCTTCACGACCTACAGGTTTCAAGATACCATGTCTCCATCAGGTCTAAGACGTGGTGTTGACCTTCACGACCTACAGGTTTCAAGATACCACGTCTCCATCAGGTCTAAGACGTGGTGGTGACCTTCACGACCTACAGGTTTCAAGATACCACGTCTCCATCAGGTCTAAGACGTGGTGTTGACCTTCACGACCTACAGGTTTCAAGACACCACGTCTCCATCAGGTCTAAGACGTGGTGTTGACCTTCACGACCTACAGGTTTCAAGATACCACGTCTCCATCAGGTCTAAGACGTGGTGTTGACCTTCACCACCTACAGGTTTCAAGATACCACGTCTCCATCAGGTCTAAGACGTGGTGTTGACCTTCATGATCTACAGGTTTCAAGATACCACGTCTCCATCAGGTCTAAGACGTGGTGTTGACCTTCACGATCTACAGGTTTCAAGATACCACGTCTCCATCAGGTCTAAGACGTGGTGTTGACCTTCACGACCTACAGGTTTCAAGATACCACGTCTCCATCAGGTCTAAGACGTGGTGTTGACCTTCACGACCTACAGGTTACAAGACACCACATCTCCATCAGGTCTAAGACGTGGTGTTGACCTTCACGACCTACAGGTTTCAAGATACCACGTCTCCATCAGGTCTAAGACGTGGTGTTGACCTTCACCACCTACAGGTTTCAAGATACCACGTCTCCATCAGGTCTAAGACGTGGTGTTGACCTTCACCACCTACAGGTTTCAAGATACCACGTCTCCATCAGGTCTAAGACGTATTGTTGACCTTCACGAACTACAGGTTTCAAGATACCACGTCTCCATCAGGTCTAAGACGTGGTGTTGACCTTCACGACCTACAGGTTTCAAGATACCACGTCTCCATCAGGTCTAAGACGTGGTGTTGACCTACACGACCTACAGGTTTCAAGATACCACGTCTCCATCAGGTCTAAGACGTGGTGTTGACCTTCACGATCTATAGGTTTCAAGATACCATGTCTCCATAAGGTCTAAGACGTGGTGTTGACCTTCACGATCTACAGGTTTCAAGATACCATGTCTCCATCAGGTCTAAGACGTGGTGTTGACCTTCACGACCTACAGGTTTCAAGATACCACGTCTCCATCAGGTCTAAGACGTGGTGTTGACCTTCACGACCTACAGGTTACAAGACACCACGTCTCCATCAGGTCTAAGACGTGGTGTTGACCTTCACGACCTACAGGTTTCAAGATACCACGTCTCCATCAGGTCTAAGACGTGGTGTTGACCTTCACCACCTACAGGTTTCAAGATACCACGTCTCCATCAGGTCTAAGACGTGGTGTTGACCTTCACCACCTACAGGTTTCAAGATACCACGTCTCCATCAGGTCTAAGACGTATTGTTGACCTTCACGAACTACAGGTTTCAAGATACCACGTCTCCATCAGGTCTAAGACGTGGTGTTGACCTTCACGACCTACAGGTTTCAAGATACCACGTCTCCATCAGGTCTAAGACGTGGTGTTGACCTACACGACCTACAGGTTTCAAGATACCACGTCTCCATCAGGTCTAAGACGTGGTGTTGACCTTCACGATCTATAGGTTTCAAGATACCACGTCTCCATCAGGTCTAAGACGTGGTGTTGACCTTCACGATCTACAGGTTTCAAGATACCACGTCTCCATCAGGTCTAAGACGTGGTGTTGACCTTCACGACCTACAGGTTTCAAGATACCACGTCTCCATCAGGTCTAAGACGTGGTGTTGACCTTCACCACCTACAGGTTTCAAGATACCACGTCTCCATCAGGTCTAAGAAGTGGTGTTGACCTTCACGACCTACAGGTTTCAAGATACCATGTCTCCATCAGGTCTAAGACGTGGTGTTGATTTTCACGACCTACAGGTTTCAAGATACCTTGTCTCCATCAGGTCTAAGACGTGGTGTTGACCTTCACGACCTACAGGTTTCAAGATACCTTGTCTCCATCAGGTCTAAGACGTGGTGGTGACCTTCACGACCTACAGGTTTCAAGATACCACGTCTCCATCAGGTCTAAGACGTGGTGGTGAACTTCACGACCTACATGTTTCAAGATACCATGTCTCCATCAGGTCTAAGACGTGGTGGTGGCCCATCTTTGCATGGTCTCTCAACAGTGCACTCGTAAACAGCCATTTCTTTTAAAGAGACGTTATGGGAGGGACCATCGACCTGCTCACCTTCTCACGGATAGCGGCACAGTCTCTTATGCAAAAGTTTGGCCCGAAACCACTGAGCCACGGAAGGAGATCTCTACTGGCTGCTACTGTTGAAGATCAGGCAAGATATGACAAGGCTTCTCACTGGCCAATCAACACCATGCACCGGTTCCATAGATGTCGTCATTGTGACAAACGTACTACCTATGCATGTGAGAAATGCAAAGCGCCACTGCACATTGAGTGCTTCAAGATATACCATGGACAGTAGAAAAGGAGATAAGAGCGAATGAAAAAGACAATTAAAGAAAAATAGAAAAGTCACTAAAGGGTGAGGAGAAGCTGTACAACGGACTCTAGGAAGAAAAGACAAGTCCATAAAGGGTGAGGAGAAGCAGTACAACGGACTTTAGGATGAAAAGACAAGTCAATAAAGGGTGAGGAGAAGCAGTACAACGGACTCTAGGAAGAAAAGACAAGTCAATAAAGGGTGAGGAGAAGCAGTACAACGGACTCTAGGAAGAAAAGACAAGTCTATAAAGGGTGAGGAGAAGCAGTACAACGGACTCTAGGAAGAAAAGACAAGTCAATAAAGGGTGAGGAGAAGCAGTACAACGGACTCTAGGAAGAAAAGACAAGTCAATAAAGGGTGAGGAGAAGCAGTACAACGGACTCTAGGAAGAACGGACAAGTCACTAAAGGGTGAGGAGAAGCAGGACAACGGACTCTAAGAAGAAAAGACAAGTCACTAAAGGGTGAGGAGAAGCAGTACAACGGACTATAGGAAGAAAAGACAAGTCTATAAAGGGTGAGGAGAAGCAGTACAACGGACTCTAGGAAGAAAAGACAAGTCAATAAAGGGTGAGGAGAAGCAGTACAACGGACTCTAGGAAGAATAGACAAGTCTATAAAGGGTGAGGAGAACCAGGACAACGGACTCTAGGAAGAAAAGACAAGTCAATAAAGGGTGAGGAGAAGCAGTACAACGGACTCTAGGAAGAAAAGACAAGTCAATAAAGGGTGAGGAGAAGCAGTACAACGGACTCTAGGAAGAAAAGACAAGTCAATAAAGGGTGAGGAGAAGCAGTACAACGGACTCTAGGAAGAAAAGACAAGTCTATAAAGGGTGAGGAGAAGCAGTACAACGGACTATAGGAAGAAAAGACAAGTCTATAAAGGGTGAGGAGAAGCAGTACAACGGACTCTAGGAAGAAAAGACAAGTCTATAAAGGGTGAGGAGAACCAGGACAACGGACTCTAGGAAGAAAAGACAAGTCAATAAAGGGTGAGGAGAAGCAGTACAACGGACTCTAGGAAGAAAAGACAAGTCACTAAAGGGTGAGGAGAAGCAGTACAACGGACTCTAGTAAGAAAAGACAAGTCAACAAAAAAGAATCAAAATGACTGAAATGTTTTTGGATAAAAAGGTCAATTGATTCAAGACGTCCTGTATGACAGTAGGTCTGACTGATCACAGTTCAAAATAGTGATGCACAAACTAATCGTGCACTTGGTTCTGAAGCCTCTATGATATACATGTATCTACCTCTATGATATATATTATTTTGTTCAGTGTAGGCCTCTACTTGAATGCATATTCTACAGGCTACCTCTATCCTAAATGTTACCTTTATGTTCAGTGTAGGCCTCTACTTGAATGCATATTCTACAGGCTACCTCTATCCTAAATGTTACCTTTATGTTCAGTGTAGACCTCTACTTGAATGCATATTCTACAGGCTACCTCTATCCTAAACGTTACCTTTATGTTCAGTGTAGGTCTCTACTTGAATGCATATTCTACAGGCTACCTCTATCCTAAATGTTACCTTTATGTTCAGTGTAGGTCTCTACTTGAATGCATATTCTACAGGCTACCTCTATCCTAAATGTTACCTTTATGTTCAGTGTAGACCTCTACTTGAATGCATATTCTACAGGCTACCTCTATCCTAAATGTTACCTTTATGTTCAGTGTAGGTCTCTACTTGAATGCATATTCTACAGGCTACCTCTATCCTAAATGTTACCTTTATGTTCAGTGGGAATGAATCACACGACTGCTATACAGTTGTTAGGGAATGTTGCACTAAAATGTCACAATGACAGAGTTACCATGAATATTGCACTAAAGTACCAACCAAAGATCTGTGGTGATTGTCTGGAGCGGGTCTTATTACTCCAAGTGGAAGACTAGTCATTAGGAAACTTTACTCTCCAAATATCTATAAAATCAATCCTTTCCATAAACTGCCTCAAACTTATATTCGTAGAAGTGGACTGTCCCTGAGGCCATCTATCAATTAAATTATTCAGAGAAATATTAAAATCACCACCTACTATATGTAAAGCATTAGGGAACTTGGTTAGCCAATGGAGAATACGCTTTTCCAAAGATTCAAATCACTGATCATTTTCAAGTTTGGAATTGAACCAATAAATGTTGGTAATAATGATGATGATGGTGTTACAGTTGATGACAAGACAAAGGAAGTGACCAATAGGGTCCCAGTCTGAGTGTAAAATACTTCCATTGAAATGATTGATTAGAGCGGTGACTCCAGCAGAGAGTTCAGAACCAGGAGAGAGACACAAATCATTTCCCCACTGAGATCTGTAGAAGTTGACCTAAATCTGTTTTAAGCTGTTTGGCAAATAAAAATAAGGCTTTGTGCTTTACATGATTTCTTAACCCCCCGGCATTGAGTGAAACTATAGACAACGACAAGGTGGAATATAGAACAGGAAGTACTACGAGATAAACAACAATTACAAACTCTAGTAAAACTGAGAAGAAACCAGAGCTGCACAACATATAGATTTAAATGACTGAGTGAGAATAGTGAAGCATAACAAAGATAACTGTCAGACCTCCATATAGATTTAAATGATTGAGTGAAAATAGTGGAGCATAACAAAGATAACTGTCAGACCTCCATATAGATTTAAATGACTGAGTGAAAATAGTGGAGCATAACAAAGATAACTGTCAGACCTCCATATAGATTTAAATGACTGAGTGAGAATAGTGGAGCATAACAAAGATAACTGTCAGACCTCCATATAGTTTTAAATGACTGAGTGAGAATAGTGAAACATAACAAAGATAACTGTCAGACCTCCATATAGATTTAAATGACTGAGTGAGAATAGTGAAACATAACAAAGATAACTGTCAGACCTCCATATAGATTTAAATGATTGAGTGAGAATAGTGGAGCATAACAAAGATAACTGTCAGACCAAGAAACAACAAAGATCACTGTCTTCACTGCAGGCAAAACAGCAAAACTGAGAGAAAATGTAATAATAAATATCCATTTCTCCAGTAGTCCTGTGCAGTTAGAACAAAAGTTAATTAACCTCAGAGCTGGGAGTGAGACCTGCTCACATCAGAGGTAGATAACTAGGTATGTTGACTATCAGTTACAGTCTGGGAGTGAGACCTGCTCACATCAGAGGTAGATAACTAGGTATGTTGACTATCAGTTACAGTCTGGGAGTGAGATCTGCTCACATCAGAGGTAGATAACTAGGTATGTTGACTATCAGTTACAGTCTGGGAGTGAGATCTGCTCACATCAGAGGTAGATAACTAGGTATGTTGACTATCAGTTACAGTCTGGGAGTGAGATCTGCTCACATCAGAGGTAGATAACTAGATATGTTGACTATCAGTTACAGTCTGGGAGTGAGATCTGCTCACATCAGAGGTAGATAACTAGATATGTTGACTATCAGTTACAGTCTGGGAGTGAGATCTGCTCACATCAGAGGTAGATAACTAGATATGTTGACTATCAGTCTATGACCGTCCTCAAGGAGGATCATCAGCATGAATGACGGATACATGTTATAAAGATGGTTAAAGGTCCTAAACTGAATGAAGGACACATGTTATAAAGATGGTTAAAGCTCCTAAACTGAATGAAGGACACATGTTATAAAGATGGTTAAAGGTCCTAAACTGAATGACGGACACATGTTATAAAGATGGTTAAAGCTCCTGAACTGAATGAAGGACACATGTTATAAAGATGGTTAAAGCTCCTAAACTGAATGACGGACACATGTTATAAAGATGGTTAAAGCTCGTAAACTGAATGACGGACACATGTTATAAAGATGGTTAAAGCTCCTAAACTGAATGACGGACACATGTTATAAAGATGGTTAAAGCTCCTAAACTGAATGACGGACACATGTTATAAAGATGGTTAAAGCTCCTAAACTGAATGAAGGACACATGTTATAAAGATGGTTAAAGCTCGTAAACTGAATGAAGGACACATGTTATAAAGATGGTTAAAGCTCCTAAACTGAATGACGGACACATGTTATAAAGATGGTTAAAGCTCGTAAACTGAATGACGGACACATGTTATAAAGATGGTTAAAGCTCGTAAACTGAATGAAGGACACATGTTATAAAGATGGTTAAAGCTCCTAAACTGAATGACGGACACATGTTATAAAGATGGTTAAAGCTCCTAAACTGAATGAAGGACACATGTTATAAAGATGGTTAAAGCTCCTAAACTGAATGAAGGACACATGTTATAAAGATGGTTAAAGCTCCTAAACTGAATGAAGGACACATGTTATAAAGATGGTTAAAGCTCCTAAACTGAATGAAGGACACATGTTATAAAGATGGTTAAAGCTCCTAAACTGAATGAAGGACACATGTTATAAAGATGGTTAAAGCTCCTAAACTGAATGACGGACACATGTTATAAAGATGGTTAAAGCTCGTAAACTGAATGACGGACACATGTTATAAAGATGGTTAAAGCTCCTAAACTGAATGAAGGACACATGTTATAAAGATGGTTAAAGCTCCTAAACTGAATGAAGGACACATGTTATAAAGATGGTTAAAGCTCCTAAACTGAATGAAGGACACATGTTATAAAGATGGTTAAAGCTCCTAAACTGAATGACAGACACATGTTATAAAGATGGTTAAAGCTCCTAAACTGAATGACGGACACATGTTATAAAGATGGTTAAAGCTCCTAAACTGAATGAAGGACACATGTTATAAAGATGGTTAAAGCTCCTAAACTGAATGACGGACACATGTTATAAAGATGGTTAAAGCTCCTAAACTGAATGAAGGACACATGTTATAAAGATGGTTAAAGCTCCGAAACTGAATGAAGAACACATGTTATAAAGATGGTTAAAGCTCCTAAACTGAATGACGGACACATGTTATAAAGATGGTTAAAGCTCCTAAACTGAATGAAGGACACATGTTATAAAGATGGTTAAAGCTCCTAAACTGAATGAAGGACACATGTTATAAAGATGGTTAAAGCTCCTAAACTGAATGAAGGACACATGTTATAAAGATGGTTAAAGCTCCTAAACTGAATGAAGGACACATGTTATAAAGATGGTTAAAGCTCCTAAACTGAATGAAGGACACATGTTATAAAGATGGTTAAAGCTCCTAAACTGAATGAAGGACACATGTTATAAAGATGGTTAAAGCTCCTAAACTGAATGAAGGACATGTTATAAAGATGGTTAAAGCTCCTAAACTGAATGAAGGACACATGTTATAAAGATGGTTAAAGCTCCTAAACTGAATGAAGGACACATGTTATAAAGATGGTTAAAGCTCCTAAACTGAATGAAGGACACATGTTATAAAGATGGTTAAAGCTCCTAAACTGAATGAAGGACACATGTTATAAAGATGGTTAAAGCTCCTAAACTGAATGAAGGACACATGTTATAAAGATGGTTAAAGCTCCTAAACTGAATGACGGACACATGTTATAAAGATGGTTAAAGCTCCTAAACTGAATGAAGGACACATGTTATAAAGATGGTTAAAGCTCCTAAACTGAATGAAGGACACATGTTATAAAGATTTACATTTTACATTTTAGTCATTTAGCAGACGCTCTTATCCAGAGCGACTTACAGTAGAGTGCATTTTTTTTACATACTGAGACAAGGATATCCCTACCGGCCAAACCCTCCCTAACGGCCAAACCCTCCCTAACCCGGACGACGCTATGCCAATTGTGCGTCGCCCCACGGATCTCCCGGTTGCGGCCGGCTGCGACAGAGCCTGGGCGCGAACCCAGCCCAGCCTGGGCGCGAACCCAGAGACTCTGGTGGCGCAGCTAGCACTGCGATGCAGTGCCCTAGACCACTGCGCCACCCGGGAGATTGGTTAAAGCTCCTAAACTGAATGAAGGACACATGTTATAAAGATGGTTAAAGCTCCTAAACTGAATGATGTCATCAGCATGTTTCTACTGTCCATACCTGCCTACACATTTAACACCAGAGACAACATGATTCATGTTCCCACTGTCCATACCTGCCTACACATTTAACACCAGAGACAACATGATTCATGTTCCCACTGTCCATACCTGCCTACACATTTAACACCAGAGACAACATGATTCATGTTCCCACTGTCCATACCTGCCTACACCTTTAACACCAGAGACATCATGATTCATGTTTCCACAGTCCATACCTGCCTACACCTTTAACACCAGAGACAACATGACTCATGTTCCCACTGTCCATACCTGCCTACACCTTTAACACCAGAGACAACATGATTCATGTTCCCACTGTCCATACCTGCCTACACCTTTAACACCAGAGACAACATGATTCATGTTTCCACTGTCCATACCTGCCTACACCTTTAACACCAGAGACAACATGATTCATGTTCCCACTGTCCATACCTGCCTACACCTTTAACACCAGAGACAACATGACTCATGTTCCCACTGTCCATACCTGCCTACACCTTTAACACCAGAGACAACATGATTCATGTTCCCACTGTCCATACCTGCTTACACCTTTAACACCAGAGACATCATGATTCATGTTTCCACTGTCCATACCTGCCTACACCTTTAACACCAGAGACAACATGAGTCATGTTTCCACTGTCCATACCTGCCTACACCTTTAACACCAGAGACAACATGATTCATGTTTCCACTGTCCATACCTGCCTACACCTTTAACACCAGAGACAACATGATTCATGTTTCCACTGTCCATACCTGCCTACACCTTTAACACCAGAGACAACATGATTCATGTTCCCACTGTCCATACCTGCCTCCACCTTTAACACCAGAGACAACATGATTCATGTTCCCACTGTCCATACCTGCCTACACCTTTAACACCAGAGACAACATGATTCATGTGTCCACTGTCCATACCTGCCTACACCTTTAACACCAGAGACAACATGATTCATGTTCCCACTGTCCATACCTGCCTCCACCTTTAACACCAGAGACTAAATGATTCATCTGGACTATTAAAAGGACCAGGAAGAACCAAGCTAGTTTACAGGCAAAGACTTAGAAGGGAGGATTAAAGCTCCCTAACATGTAATTATATCAAGAAGACTTTATAACTGCTCTGATAGGCTCTTTATTGACAACTCTATTTAGGACAATTATATCAAGAAGACTTTATAACTGCCCAAATAGGCTCTTCACTGACAACTCTAATAGGACAATTATATCAAGAAGACTTTATAACTGCCCTGATAGGCTCTTCACTGACAACTCTAATAGGACAATTATATCAAGAAGACTTTATAACTGCCCTGATAGGCTCTTTACTGACAACTCTAATAGGACAATTATATCAAGAAGACTTTATAACTGCCCTGATAGGCTCTTCACTGACAACTCTAATAGGACAATTATATCAAGAAGACTTTATAACTGCTCTGATAGGCTCTTTACTGACAACTCTAATAGGACAATTATATCAAGAAGACTTTATAACTGCCCTGATAGGCTCTTTACTGACAACTCTAATAGGACAATTATATCAAGAAGACTTTATAACTGCCCTGATAGGCTCTTCACTGACAACTCTAATAGGACAATTATATCAAGAAGACTTTATAACTGCCCAGATAGGCTCTTTATTGACAACTCTAATAGGACAATTATATCAAGAAGACTTTATAACTGCTCTGATAGGCTCTTTATTGACAACTCTAATAGGACCATTATATAAAGAAGACTTTATAACTGCCCTGATAGGCTCTTTACTGACAACTCTAATAGGACAATTATATCAAGAAGACTTTATAACTGCCCTGATAGGCTCTTTACTGACAACTCTAATAGGACAATTATATCAAGAAGACTTTATAACTGCCCTGATAGGCTCTTTACTGACAACTCTAATAGGACAATTTGGGTTGACATGGAAGAAGAACTTAATGCCCCATTTGGAGCATCATATTATCTGAGTCAACACTTAAATGTGGGACTGCAGAATCCCATAATGTCCCAAACTAAGAAATATGGAGTCAGATAAATAAGAGACGGACATCTTCACCTTTCCTGACAATCTCTGGTTCGTTATGGAACAACCATAAATACAAAATAGGAGGAAAGGTGGTTGTCTGGAAAGAGTGGGATAGGTTTTGTTTTAGCCTCAACACTAATACATTTCACTTTTGCTTTTAGTGTCAACTTGAATTAGAGTGTGGCTGTGGAAGACTGGTCCCTTGATGATGTCAGCAAGTGGCTGAGGACCAATGATCTCCATGATTCCATCCCATCATTCCAAGGTTCACAATCTTTCTGAAGAATGCCAACTCTATTCAATTGTCCACTTTGCAACGAGCAAACTTTCTCTGTGTCCAGACGACTCACACATATTGGCCTCTATCACCAGCATGAACCACATTTTCTAATTACCTGTGGAGTTAATGGGGGAAAACAAATAGATGTTTCAGCACCTATCGGTCACACATCTACCAAAACCACAGAGAGCTTTTAAGAGACAACTTAGATGAGAATTGTCCTCATGGTGAATTTGAGACTGGGACTGATCCCATTGAAGATGACATGAGCGATGTAGAGAGTCTGCAAGAGGCTGAATATGTTCAAGCCACAGAGATCAACACTGAGCAGCTAATTGAAGGTCTCCAAAACAATATCTGTCTTTTTATTTAGTAAATCAGGCAAGAACACTGCATCCCAGCTACGGTACCGAATCACATTGTTGAGGACCTCAGAACCATTGTTGATGCATTATGACACTACAGTGATCCCCTCAGGTTTCATCTGACAAATAAACTAATAAATGTGGTTGAACAGGACCATCTCAGGGACTTGCTGAACAACTCTGCAGTATTTGAGGAATGCATTAGATGCAGCAGCTCTGAGTGGATGCTGGAGCATTACTGTGTGAAAGAACTGGACGTGGTCAGGACAATTGAAGTACCACTGAGCAACAAAGAAGGTTATAAAACAAGGTAATTTCAATACAGCTACATTTCCCCCAGGCTACATGAATATAAAGAGACATGAGACAAAACAATCATAATGAATCAGATTACATGGCCCCCAGGCTACATGAATATAAAGAGACATGAGACAAAACAATCATAATGAATCAGATTACATGGCCCCCAGGCTACATGAATATAAAGAGACATGAGACAAAACAATCATAATGAATCAGATTACATGGCCCCCAGGCTACATGAATACAAAGAGACATGAGACAAAACAATCATAATGAATCAGATTACATGGCCCCCAGGCTACATGAATACAAAGAGACATGAGACAAAACAATCATAATGAATCAGATTACATGGCCCCCAGGCTACATGAATATAAAGAGACATGAGACAAAACAATCATAATGAATCAGATTACATGGCCCCCAGGCTACATGAATATAAAGAGACATGAGACAAAACAATCATAATGAATCAGATTACATGGCCCCCAGGCTACATGAATACAAAGAGACATGAGACAAAACAATCATAATGAATCAGATTACATGGCCCCCAGGCTACATGAATACAAAGAGACATGAGACAAAACAATCATAATGAATCAGATTACATGGCCCCCAGGCTACATGAATATAAAGAGACATGAGACAAAACAATCATAATGAATCAGATTACATGGCCCCCAGGCTACATGAATACAAAGAGACATGAGACAAAACAATCATAATGAATCAGATTACATGGCCCCCAGGCTACATGAATATAAAGAGACATGAGACAAAACAATCAGACTGAATCAGATTACATGGCCCCCAGGCTACATGAATATAAAGAGACATGAGACAAAACAATCATAATGAATCAGATTACATGGCCCCCAGGCTACATGAATATAAAGAGACAGGAGACAAAACAATCATAATGAATCAGATTACATGGAGAGGAGGAAACTGATCTCAATTTTTTTTTAAGAATATAACTTTTATAAATTATGAGCCTCATCTTGAGGAGTCACCTGTGACAGTATTCATAAAGAGTAGGAGAGCTGATCTAGGATCAGCCTTTTAGATCATAATGGAGAGTAGGACCTGATCCTAGATCATAATGAATCAGATTACTTGGAGAAGGGGGACCTGATCCTAGATCATAATGAATCAGATTACATGGAGAGGGGGCCTGATCCTAGATCATAATGAATCAGATTACTTGGAGAAGGGGGACCTGATCCTAGATCATAATGAATCAGATTACATGGAGAGGGGGCCTGATCCTAGATCAACACTCCTCCTCTGGGACACTGCCTGTATGAAACAGAACACATAGTCCAGTTACATTTTATGAAATCGAACACATAGTTGTAAAGTCTAGTTACAGCAGGTGTTTACTGCCATCTAGTGGAAGATACCAATAAAACACTTTATTATCAGGGTGGGGAGACGGCTGATCTGAAACAGAAAGTAAAGTTGTTCTTTTGTTCAGGATCCATTTTGAGACGACAGAGCAGAAAACACTATATGGAGAGAACTGAAAAATAAAGTAAGTATTTCTGAACAATAATCTATTCTAAAGGACAGAATAAGAGAATGAATACCTGGAATGAGATATTACTAGTTAGTAGAACTGCTACTGGAGCTGAGTTGCTGACAGACAGCAGTTTTCAAAGTGGAAACTAATCAGTAGGCCGACATGTTATCAGTAAAACGTCTGGTAAAGATGGTGGAGGAGCTTTTCAATTATATGGTTTTATGTTTATCTCAGGGTTTCTCAATCCTTTTGTTCTTACCAGCACTTACACACCTGATTCAACTTATCATCAACTATTTTAAGACAATTTAATATTTGAGGCATACAAATGAACATTCTCACATTAAAAACGTTTTTGGTTTGTAGGCCTGCTTACAATTATTAAAGTCCTACAGTAAATCACATTTTGGAGGGAAAAACACAGCGAAACTTGGTTTCGAGTAAATTATATGTTTATCAAAAATAATGTAAGAGAGATGTCTTGAAGAAACGCGTCTGGGTTTAGAACTCTGTGTCTCAGTGCGCTGCGACAGTGGGAAGTTCGTTTTGCATGGCCCGGTGCTACAGGGGAGTGGACATTTATTTAAGGACCAATGGAATGGTCTGAAATTCGCAATCTTTGCTCACCCGGGGAGCCGGGCAATGCAACACGAAATCCCCCAGTGACCGTTACTTTATTTCCTGATATGAAATGTAAAGTAACTTTGTAGCCGACGCAGTTCCAGAATGTCTGTTGAAACTGTGTCTCATATGGAACGTTAGAACAGTGGTGGAAACAGAACTCAGTTCTCAAACTGGAGTAAAAGGAAAGATTCCTTCATAGAACATGACTCAAGTAAAAGTGAAAGTCACACAGTAAAATACTACTTCAGTAAAAGTCTAAAAGTATTTGGTTTCAAATATAATTAAGTATCAAAAGTAAAAGTAAAGTAGTGATAATTTAAACATCATTTTATTAAGCAAACCAGACAGCACAATTGTCTTGTTATTTTAATTTACGGATAGCCAGGGTCACACTCCAACACTCAGACATCATTTAAAAACAAAGCATTTGTGTTTAGTGAGTCTGCCAGATCAGAGGCAGTAGGGATGACCAGGGATGTTCTCTGTTTAGTGAGTCCTCCAGATAAGAGGCAGTAGGGATGACCAGGGATGTTCTCTGTTTAGTGAGTCCTCCAGATAAGAGGCAGTAGGGATGACCAGGGATGTTCTCTGTTTAGTGAGTCTGCCAGATCAGAGGCAGTAGGGATGACCAGGGATGTTCTCTGTTTAGTGAGTCTGCCAGATCAGAGGCAGTAGGGATGACCAGGGATGTTCTCTGTTTAGTGAGTCTGCCAGATCAGAGGCAGTAGGGATGACCAGGGATGTTCTCTGTTTAGTGAGTCTGCCAGATCAGAGGCAGTAGGGATGACCAGGGATGTTCTCTGTTTAGTGAGTCTGCCAGATCAGAGACAGTAGAGATGACCAGGGATGTTCTCTGTTTAGTGAGTCCACCAGATAAGAGGCAGTAGGGATGACCATCAAATATTTTATGATAAATGTGTGAATTGGACCATTTTCCTGTCCTGCTAAGCATTCAAAACGTCACGAATACTTTTGGGTGTCAGGGAAAATGTATGGAGTAAAAAGTACATCATTTTCTTTATGACTGTAGTGAAGTAAAAGTAAAAGTTGTTAAAAATATAAATAGTAAAGTAAAGGACAGATACCCCGAAAAAAAACTACTTAAGTAGTACTTTAAAGTATTTTACTGAAGTACTTTACACCACTGCATTAGAAGACAGATAAATGTGTTGATTTGAAGGAAAGACGGGCAGATTCTGGTAGGTAGGCTACGAACTATTATAAAGTTAGGTCATCGTCAGACATTCAACATCACAGTAGGTTTGAGCTACAATATGATCACTAATCATGCCGACCAACCTGATGGTCTCTGTTGGAAATGTTGTGAAAAGTATCTGGCCCAGGCTATAAATATCTGGCATTACTCATCTCATATGTATCTACTGTATTCTATACTATTCTACTGTATCTTAGTCTATGCATTACTCATCTCATATGTATATACTGTATTCTATACTATTCTACTGTATCTTAGTCTATGCCGCTCTGACATTGTGACCAATAACATTTGATTTGATTTGATTTTGATTAGGCTATATACACTACATTACCAAGAGTATGTGGACACCTGCTATTCATACATCTCATTACAAAATCATGGGCATTCATATGGGGTTTTTCCCCCATTTGCTGCTATAACAGCCTCCACTCTTCTGGGAAGGCTTTCAACTAGATGTTGGAACATTGCTGCGGGGACTTGCTTCCATTCAGCCACAAGAGCATTAGGGAGGTCGGGCACTGAATTTGGGTGATTAGGCCGGGCTCGCAGTCGGCGTTCCAATTCATCCCTATGGTGTTCGATGGGGTTGAGGTCAGGGCTCTGTGCAGGCCGGTCAAGTTCTTCCACACCGATCTCGACAAGCCATTTCTGTATGGACCTCGCTTTGTGCACATTGTTATGCTGAAACAGGAAAGGGCATTCCCCAAACTGTTGCCACAAAGTTGGAAGCACAGTATCGTCTAGAATATAATTTTATACTGTAGAGTTAAGATTTCTCTTCACTAGAACTAGGGGGCCCGAACCATGAAAAACAGCCCCAGACCATTATTCCTCCTCCACCAAACTTTACAGTTGGCACTATGCATTCGGGCAGGTAGCGTTTTCCTGGCATCCGCCAAACCCAGATTCGTCCGTCGGACTGCCAGATGGTGAAGCGTGATTCATAACTCCAAAGAACACGTTTCCACTGCTCCAGAGTCCAATGGCAGCGAGCTTTACACCACTCAAGCCGATGCTTGGCATTGCGCATGGTGATCTTGTGTGCGGCTGCTCGGCCGTGGAAACCCATTTCATGAAGCTCCCGACTATAACAGTTATTTTGCTGACGTTGCAGTTTGGAACTCGGTAGTGAGTGTTGCAACCGAGGACAGACCATTTTTATGCGCTTCCGCACTCGGTTGGCCCGTTCTGTGAGCTTGTGTGGCCTTCCACTTCACGGTTGAGCCGTGCTCCTAGATGTTTCCACTTCACAATAACAGCAGTCACATTTGACCGGGGCAACAATAACAGCAGTCACATTTGACCGGGGCAACAATAACAGCAGTCAAAGTTGACTGGGGCAACAATAACAGCATTCACATTTGACTGGGGCAGCTCCAGCAGGGCAGGAATTTGACGAACTGACTTGTTGGATCGGTGGCATCCTATGACGGTGCCACGTTGAAAGTCACTGAGGTCTTCAGTACAGGTCATTCTACTGCCAATGTTTGTCTATGGAGATTGCATGGCGGTCTGCTCGATTTTATACACCTGTCAGCAACGGGTGTGGCTGAAATAGCAGAATCCACTAATTTGAAGGGGTGTCCACATACTTTTGTATATATAGTGTAGATTCTCTGTCCTGCTATGATATGTAGGCTATATACAGTACATTCTCTGTCCTGCTACTGGTAGGACTATAACATTATGTGAACTGATCTGAACAAGTTTAGGCTGGTCATCTATGATATGTAGGCTATATACAGTACATTCTCTGTCCTGCTACTGGTAGGACTATAACATTATGTGAACTGATCTGAACAGGTTTAGACTGGTCATCTATGATATGTAGGCTATAGCCGAGGTATAGACCTTGATCTACATATCACTAACAAACTGCTATTATACATTATAACCTAGTCTACTTTACATAATATAACATCTACATATCACTAACAACCCACTACTATACATTATAACCTAGTCTACTTTACATAATATAACATCTACATATCACTAACAACCCACTACTATACATTATAACCTAGTCTACTTTACATAATATAACATCTACATATCACTAACAACCCACTACTATACATTATAACCTAGTCTACTTTACATAATATAACATCTACATATCACTAACAAACCACTACTATACATTATAACCTAGTCTACTTTACATAATATAACATCTACATATCACTAACAACCACTATTATACATTATAACCTAGTCTACTTTATATAATATAACATCTCTTACTTGATGCAAAAAACCTTTCTGAATGGACCAATGATTTCCCCCTCAGATCAATCATGTCCGTTTTAGCCCTTCTGTCTACATTCTCAGATACATTTAGAAAATAACAGATTGAAAGACAATAAATATCCTACTTTTAATGAATACAAATAAGTGTGAGACATGACCTTGTGTTGCTGCACTGTCTATAACTACCTTAACAAACAGTGACTTATTATTATTATTATTATTATTGTTGCTGTACTGTCTAGAACTACCTGAACAGTTACCATGGAGAAGAGATGTCATAACTACATATTCATGTCCATGTGATTGCATTAAATCATCTGACTGTTTCCATATGTCTGTTAGTAAATGTTTTATTTCTCAATGAGATAATGAATAAATAAGAACAATGGCCAATCAAGAATTAGTTGTCACTGTGTTAACCACAACCAACATGCTGGATCTCTGTTTAGTTGTCACTGTGTTAACCACAACCAACATGTTGGATCTCTGTTTAGGGGTCAGTGCTCTAAAATGAGTCTCTCTGGGGAGAGAGAGGAGGGGGGCCCTGCCTCTAAAATGAGTCTCTCTGGGGGACATGACACCAAAGCTAAGAGGTGAGATGACAATTTTATGAATAATTAATTAAGTTAATTTCCAAAATAAATAGCTATTTTAAGATGAATGCACTTACTGTAAATCACTCTGGATAAGAGCATCTGCTAAATCAGGGGTTCTCAATCCGGGGTCTATGGAGGTACTGCAGGGGTTCTCAATCCGGGGTCTGTGGAGGTACTGCAGGGGTTCTCAATCCGGGGTCTGTGGAGGTACTGCAGGGGTTCTCAATCCGGGGTCTGTGGAGGTACTGCAGGGGTTCTCAATCCGGGGTCTGTGGAGGTACTGCAGGGGTTCTCAATCCGGGGTCTGTGGAGGTACTGCAGGGGTTCTCAATCCGGGGTCTGTGGAGGTACTGCAGGGGTTCTCAATCCGGGGTCTGTGGAGGTACTGTAGGGGTTCTCAATCCGGGGTCTGTGGAGGTACTGCAGGGGTTCTCAATCTGGGGTCTGTGGAGGTACTGCAGGGGTTCTCAATCCGGGGTCTGTGGAGGTACTGCAGGGGTTCTCAATCCGGGGTCTGTGGAGGTACTGCAGGGGTTCTCAATCTGGGGTCTGTGGAGGTACTGCAGGGTTTCTCAATCTGGGGTCTGTGGAGGTACTGCAGGGGTTCTCAATCCGGGGTCTGTGGAGGTACTGCAGGGGTTCTCAATCCGGGGTCTGTGGAGGTACTGCAGGGGTTCTCAATCCGGGGTCTGTGGAGGTACTGCAGGGGTTCTCAATCCGGGGTCTGTGGAGGTACTGCAGGGGTTCTCAATCCGGGGTCTGTGGAGGTACTGCAGGGGTTCTCAATCCGGGGTCTGTGGAGGTACTGCAGGGGTTCTCAATTCGGGGTCTGTGGAGGTACTGCAGGGGTTCTCAATCCGGGGTCTGTGGAGGTACTGCAGGGGTTCTCAGTCCGGGGTCTGTGTAGGTACTGCAGGGGTTCTCAATCCGGGGTCTGTGGAGGTACTGCAGGGGTTCTCAATCCGGGGTCTTTGGAGGTACTGCAGGGGTTCTCAATCCGGGGTCTGTGGAGGTACTGCAGGGGTTCTCAATCCGGGGTCTGCGGAGGTACTGCAGGGGTTCTCAATCCGGGGTCTGCGGAGGTACTGCAGGGGTTCTCAATCCGGGGTCTGTGGAGGTACTGCAGGGGTTCTCAATCCGGGGTCTGTGGAGGTACTGCAGGGGTTCTCAATCCGGGGTCTGTGGAGGTACTGCAGGGGTTCCACGGCACCCTGACTGTACTCGTTGCAATGTAAGACATTTGATCGAATTTTCACGACACAACCACTTTGTCTGCTCTTAATTATTGCCTAATATAATGGAATGCATATTTTTTTAACCAATTCTGATCGTTGTTACAAGCAGATTTTTGACAATATAACCGTTATATCAACACACTCTTCACACCCGTTTAACAACTCTAATAGCTTTGGCATAGTAGCATCAAGTCCCTTGCCAAGAATGTTGCCTACAACGTTGCATACAATGTTCATTTTCATCTAACACATATTACGCCCCAGATGCCTTCAATTGCCCAATTTATAGCCATGCCCAATTTAGGATTATTTTTTAACAATGTGATGTTGCGCTCCAAAGGGAGAACTTGAAATAACATGATGTAGATAATTAAATAATCAAAAGAAAAACGTGTTTAGAAAATAAGGTTCCTTATAGAACCAAAAAGGCTTCTATCACTTCCTTAATATATGAAATCAATAAAAGTTATATATATTTTTGGGTTCAGTGAAGAAGAACCTCTAGAGTTCTGATCAACGAAAGGTGAATGTTTTGAGGATGTGAACCCAGCAGCCCTCCAGTGGTCAGATCAATTCCACCTGTTTTTTCCAGCGCCCGGCCCGGGATTCGAACCAGCCACCTTTCAGCCACAGGTCCAACTCCTGCCACAGCTCCAACTCCTTAGCCGCTCGGCGAAAACCTGAGTTAATCTTCAGAAATAAACATGAGTTAATCTGCCAAAATGAAGACAAAATGCTTGAGACATACATGGTATCACTTGTGATACATAATTATTATACATAAATCATTGTCAAAAGCACAAGACCTACTGTTGCATGTAGGTCTATATTATTTATGGATTGATCATATCGAAATATCAAAACATTATTTTTAACTACTCCAAAGCAATTACATGTGGCACAGAAACCACTGACTCACTGCATTATTCTATAGTATTATCAAGACACCTGCTGTTAACTCTTAACTACTTAGGACAGCTCACCAGGTGTCCTAAATATCTGCCGACTAGGTGGGACTAGAGACTTCATGCATAGCTTTAATTTATACCCATGAGTGTAAAATGTCTTTATTCTCAGCACTTATACGACCAATTTTCTACTCTGAGACACTTTGGCGATATGGGCCCAGATCTCAAAACATTGTTATGTAAAAACTTAGAATGTTTGTTTAACATAATAATAAAAAATGAATATTACTAATGTAACCCACTGTAAAGACTGGGTTTAGTTGATTGTGTTGCACTGCTCATGTCCGCGTTCTGGAACTGTCCGCGTCCCCGTACAGAACTGTCCGCGTCCCCGTACAGAACTATCCGCGTCCACATACATATCTGTCCGCGTCCACGTTCGGTGTGGCGCCAAGCATATTGTCCGGTTACGCGCAGAGTGGGCTGAGGTGATCTTGGGGAATAACGACGGAGTTCACTACAGTGTTGAGACACCGAAGTTCAGTGTTCAATTTCCTTTTTTTATTTACGGTCAGGGACAGTATGAGTGTAGCCAGATCCTTTTCACTCTCTATCCTTGTTTCAATTTGTGGTTCACCGGATTCGTCATTTTCATCGAGACGAGGTACAGAACGACCAGCTAGCTAGCCAAGCTAGTCGGTACAGCTCGGTAAGCTAGCTAGCTACTCAACCAGCAGCATCCTAGTTAACTTAGCTAACAATACATCATTCTCTAGTTGACGGATTCTGGCTACCTCTGTCCGGTTCTCCTCTCTTCACTAGATGGACGGTAACTTTAGTGTTTAACCCCTCTGTGTCCAAGGACCAATCTTTTGAATATTATTTTCAGGGCGCCTCAATAGCAGGTATTGAACACCGGGTAAATAATCACTAGTCAGCCTCAACCTCAGTAAACATTCATTATAAAAAACATCTTAATATCTGATATTGCGAGTAAACAACCTCGGAATAGAAAAGACAAGAGCGCGTCTTCCAGCCCACCAATAAATTACATAATTCAACCCTCCCGGTTAGTAAATTTACCTCAACATGCCCCCGGAGAAGGCAGAGTAACGACACCAGCCTTTTAGCGGGGCTAACTACAACGCTCGCGTCGCTAAATGAATTTCGTTATTAAAAATGACACACTGTTCGCACGCGCCAACGAGCGTCTGGAAGTCAGATCTATTTGTGACGCAGTTCGCGCTGCATCTCCTCATTGGTTTATAGAAGCAGGTACCCACGTGCCATCTCCTCATTGGCTTATAGAAGCAGGTTCCCACGCGCCATCTCATTTAGCAAAAAAACATAACTTAACATAAACATAACTTCTTTAAAGAATAAAAGCTAATTTTCGAACATTTCTGAAAATGGATATATAGCTTTTTGGAATGAAACTCTTCTGTTTCCCCATCTGAGCTCAGAGTAGATGAGAGATGTAATGTTTGTCTCTGTTGTGTTGAAGTCCAATCAAGCAGGAGAGACCAGCCTCCCCTGTACCCAGCTGTGTGTCCATGAAGAGTGACCAGTCTATGGAACAACCTATATACTTTAGAGAGGGAGACTTTTCTACTGAACAAAGGTAAGAAGAACTCATGGGTCATGGTCAGTGAGTTAAACAACACTGTCTCTAGTCATTTCTCTCCCATTTTCCCATTTATTTTGTTGTTTTCATAATCCATAGGCTAATCCTTTTGTCCATTTTCATTAGTCCTAAAACAATATTAAACAAACACAACATTCCCTCCCTCCATGTGTGTGTGTGTGTGTGTGTGTGTGTGTGTGTGTGTGTGTGTGTGTGTGTGTGTGTGTGTGTGTGTGTGTGTGTGTGTGTGTGTGTGTGTGTGTGTCCACAGAAGCCAACAGGAGAGATCAGAGTCAGAGATTCTCAGTGGTCGGTCTTCCCAGAGTCATCAAACAGACCTGGCCTCCATATTCAGTGTATGTGGTCCTGTTATGTACATTTGTTTTTGTTTACCTCAAGTAAAGTTGATCTGTCAATCATTCATTAATGTGTTATGAGAAAGCATGTTGTCTCTTGCTTAACTTAAATACTCTATTTATTTCAGTTGCTTGAAGAGAAAATTATGACGTTTGTGAAGAACGAGCTGAAGAAGCAGGATAAGGAAGTGGTGGATGCTGAAGAATAGAAGCAGGAGAGCAGTGCCAGAGAGGGGGCTCTGAAGATCACACTGCACGTCCTGAGGAAAATGAACCAGAAGGAGCTTGCTGACACACTGGAGAAATGTAAGATCTGTCTGCCTCATGTTGAAAGCTGTTTTATAACGTTTAAAAGCTGTAGCTAAAGTACAGCTAAAGTAGCTGTGTAACTCAATGATATTGTAGCAGCCTTAACTAGAGGTCGACTGATTATGATTTTTCAACGCAGATACCGATACCGATTATTGGACAACCAAAAAAGCCGATACAATTTTTTTTACATTTACTTGTAATAATGACAATTACAACAATACTGAATGAACACTTATTTTAACTTAATATAATACATCAATAAAATCAATCTTGCCTCAAGTAAATAATGAAACATGTTCAATTTGGTTGAAATAATGCAAAAACAAAGTGTTGGAGAAGAAAGTAAAAGTGCAATATGTGCCATGTAAGAAAGCTAACGTTTAAGTTCCTTGCTCAGAACATGAGAACATATGAAAGCTGGTGGTTCCTTTTAACATGAGTCTTCAATATTCCCAGATAAGAAGTTTTAGGTTGTAGTTATTATAGGAATTATAGGACTATTTCCCTCTATACCATTTGTATTTCATTAATCTTTGACTATTGGATGTTCTTATAGGCCCTTTAGGATTGCCAGTGTAGCAGTATAGCTTCCGTGCCTCTCCTCGCTCCTCCCTGGGCTCGAACCAGCAACACAACGACAACAGCCACCCTCGAAGCAGCGTTACCCATGCAGAGCAAGGGGAACAACCACTCCAAGTCTCAGAGCGAGTGACGTTTGAAACGCTATTAGCGCGCGCTAACTAGCTAGCCATTTCACTTCGGTTACACCAGCCTCATCTCGGGAGTTGATAGGCTTGAAGTCATAAACAGCGCAATGCTTGACGCACAACGAAGAGCTGCTGGCAAAACGCACGAAAGTGCTGTTTGAATGAATTTTTACGCGCCTGCTTCTGCCTACCACCGCTAAGTCAGATACATAGATACTTAGATGCTTGTATGCTCAGTCAGATTATATATATTATCTAGCAGGACACGCTAGATAATATCTAGTAATATCATCAACCATGTGTAGTTAACTAGTGGTTATGATTGATTGATTGTTTTTTATGAGATAAGTTTAATGCTAGCTAGCAACTTACCTTGGCTTACTGCATTCACGTAACAGGCAGTCTCCTTGTGGAGTGCAACGAGAGGCAGGCAGGTCGTTATTGCGTTGGACTAGTTAACCTGACGGTTGCAATATTGGATCCCCCGAGCTGACAAGGTGAAAATCTGTCGTTACTCCCCTGAACGAGGCAGTCATTGAAAATAAGAATGTGTTCTTAACTGACTTGTTAAATAAAGAAGAAGAAAAAAAGAAAAAATCAGTGTCCAAAAATACCGATATCCGATTGTTATGAAAACTTGAAATCGGCCCAAATTAATCAGCGATTCCGATGAATCGGTCGACCTCTAGCCTTAACACAACACCTAGTGACCTCATCAAGTAGCAGCAGGGATGTGTTGTGGTGATTCATTTAGAGAGAGAGAGAGAGACAACATTAATAATACCATCAATAATACCAATAATAATATAATCAGTCACACCAGTCTGTAATGCATTATGAAAACATTTACACATTTAGACAGTCAGTTAAGAGAAGAAATGATTATAATTATAAACTTCATAACAGTCCTACAATACTGTAGGCATTAAAACAGACATAATATTAATACCGTCTGTGTTATTTCTAGATTCAGATGAGCTTGCTGTGATTTGCCAACGTGAACTCAAATCTAATTTAAAGAAGAAGTTTCAATGTGTATTTGAGGGGATCGCTAAACAAGGAAACCCAACACTTCTCAATAAGATCTACACAGAGCTCTACATCACAGAGGGTGGAACAGGAGAGGTCAATAATGAACATGAGCTGAGACAGATTGAGACAACAACCAGGAAACAAGCAAGACCAGAGACTGCAATCAAATGTAACGACATCTTCAAACCCTTAACTGGACAAGACAAACCTATCAGAACTGTGCTGACAAAGGGAGTCGCTGGCATTGGAAAAACAGTCTCTGTGCAGAAGTTCATTCTGGATTGGGCTGAAGGAAAAGCAAATCAGGATGTCCAATTTGTATTTTCCTTCCCTTTTCGGGAGCTGAATTTGATGAAAGGGGACAAACACACTTTCATTGAGCTTCTCAATCACTTCTCAATGGAAACCAAACAATCAGGAATCTCCATCTCCAACAAGTACAAAGTTCTGTTCATCTTTGATGGTCTGGATGAGTGCCGACTGCCCCTAGACTTCAAGAATAACAAGATCTGTTGGGACGTCACAGAGTCAACCTCCGTGGATGTTCTGCTGACAAATCTCATCAAGGGAAATCTGCTTCCCTCTGCTCTCCTCTGGATAACTACCCGACCTGCAGCAGCCAATACGATCCCTTCAGTGTGTGTTGACCAGGTAACAGAGGTACGAGGGTTCAATGACCCACAGAAGGAGGAGTACTTCAGGAAGAGATTCAGGGATAAGGACCTGGCCAGCAGAATCATCTCACACATAAAGACATCAAGGAGCCTCCACATCATGTGCCACATTCCAGTCTTCTGTTGGATTTCTGCAACAGTCCTTGAACACATGTTGAAACATAAGAGAGAAGAGATGCCCAAGACTTTGACTGAGATGTACACACACCTTGTGGAGTTTCATACCAAACAGAAGAATGAAAAGTATCTTGGGAAAGAAGAGACAGGTCCACACTGGAATCAAGAGAGCATTCTGTCACTGGGAAAACTGGCTTTTCAGCAGCTTATGAAGGGCAATCTGATTTTCTATGAAGAAGACCTGAAAGAGGCTGGCATTGATGTCAATGAAGCCTCAGTGTACTCAGGATTGTGCACACAGCTCTTTAAAGAGGAATGTGGGCTGTACCAGGACAAGGTGTACTGCTTTGTTCATCTGAGCATTCAGGAGTTTCTGGCTGCTGTATATGTGTTCCTCTCATTCATCAACAACAATGAGAATCTAATGGACAAACTGCAAACAAACGACGAGCCTGAAGTTACTTTCTACAAGAGTGCTGTGGATAAAGCCTTACAAAGTGAGACGGGAAACCTGGACCTTCTCCTCCGCTTCCTTCTGGGCCTCTCACTGGAGTCCAATCAGAAGCACTTACGAGGTCTACTGACAACGACAAGAAGCAGCTCACAGAGCCATGAAGAAACAGTCAAGTACATCAAGAAGAAGATCGGGGAGAATCCCTCTCCAGAGAAGAGCATCAATCTGTTCCACTGTCTGAATGAACTGAATGACCATTCTCTAGTGGAGGAGATCCAAAGATACCTGAGATCAGGAAGTCTCTCAGAAGACGAACTGTCACCTGCACAGTGGTCAGCTCTGGTCTTTGTGTTGCTGACTTCAGAAAAGGAGCTGGATGTGTTTGACCTGAAGAAATACTCCAGATCAGAGGAAGGTCTTCTGAGGCTGCTGCCAGTGGTCAAAGCCTCCAGAGCTGTTCTGTGAGTAAATAAAATGACATATAAGAACTAATCATCAGGAAGCATTATCCAGTTTAGAGAAAATAATGTACATAATCCTTATATAATTTTATGTTGAAAAACATATTGAATAAATGCATTGATGTTTACATTAGTATAACAAAATGACCGTACAGTTCTAGAAGACAGAAGATGAATCTGTATGTTGTTTGGGATAATTAACTAAATGCATCTGCCATTGTCCTTCTACACTACTGGTGTTAAATGAACAGTGTGTTTGAAGTCATGATGATCTCTTTGTCAGGCTGTCAGGCTGTGGAGTCACAGAGGAAGGCTGTGCTTCTCTGGTCTCAGCTCTGGAGTCAAACCCCTCACACCTGAGAGAGCTGGATCTGAGTAACAATGACCTGAAGGATTCAGGAGTGAAGCTGCTCTCTGCTGGACTGGGGAATCCCCACTGTAAACTGGAGACTCTGAGGTCAGTATTCCTGTAGTTGGTCAACAAGTGATAACTGTTCACCAGGTCCACATCTGTTTATGTTTCATATTAGGTGACAGTACAGAATGTCACCTTTTATTTGAGAGGATTCATATATGTTTTACCTTTTAGAAATGAAAGCACTTTATGTATGTACAGTGGCTTGCAAAAGTATTCACCCCCCTTGGCATTTTTCCCCCCAAAAATTGCCTTCAACCTGTAATTAAAATAGATTTTGGGGGTTTGTATCAGTTGATTTACCCAACATGTCTACCACTTTGAAGATGCAAAATATGTTTTCTTGTTAAACAACCGATAAATAATAAGAACAGAGAACTTGTTTATAACTATTCACCCCCCAAAGTCAATACTTTGTAGAACCACCTTTTGCAGCAATTACAGCTGCAAGTCTCTTGGGGTTTGTCTCTATAAGCTTGGTACATTTAGCCACTGGAATGTTTGACCATTTTTCACGGCAAAAATGCTCCAGCTCCTTCAAGTTGGATGGGCTCCGCTGGTGTACCACAATCTGAAAGTCATTCCACAGATTCTCAATTGGATTGAGGTCTATGCTTTGACTTGACCATTACAAGACATTTACATTTTTCCCTTTAAACCACTCGAGTGTTGCTTTAGCTTAAACCTCCGTCCCAGTCTCAAAATCTCTGGAAGACTGAAACAGGTTTCCCTCAAGAATTTCCCTGTATTTAGCGCCATCCATCATTCCTTCAATTCTGACCAGTTTCCCAGTCCCTGCCGATGAAAAACATCCCCACTGCATGATGCTGCCACCACCATGCTTCACTGTGGGGATGGTGTTCTCGGGGTGATGAAAGGTGTTGGGTCTGTGCCAGACATAGCGTTTCCCTTGATGGCCATAAAGCTCAATTTTAGTCTCATCTGACCAGAGTACCTTCTTCCATATGTTTGGGGAGTCTCCCACATGCCTTTTGGTTAACACCAAATGTGTTTGCTTATTTTTTTCTTCAAGCAATGGATTTTTTCTGGACACACTTCCGTAAAGCCCAGCTCTGTGGAGTGTACGGCTTAAAGTGGCCCAATGGACAGATACTCCAATCTCTGCTGTGGAGCTTTGCAGCTCCTTCAGGGTTATCTTTGGTCTCTTTGTTGCCTCTCTGATTAATGCCCTCCTTGCCTGGTCCGTGAGTTTTGGTGGGCGGCCTTCTCTTGGCAGGTTTGTTGTGGTGCCATTATCTTTCCATTTTTTAATAATGGATTTAATGGTGCTCCGTGGGATTTTCAAAGTTTCAGATATTTTTTTATAACCCAACCCTGATCTGTACTTCTCCACAACTCTGTCCCTGACCTGTTTGGAGAGCTCCTTGGTCTTCATGGTGCCGCTTGCTTGGTGGTGTCCCTTGCTTAGTGGAGTTGTAGACTCTGGGGCCTTGCAGAACAGGTGTATATATACTGAGATCATGTGACAGATCATGTCACACTTAGATTGCACACAGGTGGACTTTATTTAACTAATAATGTGACTTCTGAAGGTAATTGGTTGCACCAGATCTTATTTAGGGGCTTCATAGCAAAGGGGGTGAATACATATGAACGCACCACTTTTCTGTTTTTAATCAAGTTATTATTATTATTTTTTCTCTTGACCAATTTGGACTATTTTGTGTTTGTCCATTACATGAAATCCAAATATAATCTATTTAAATGACATGTTGTAATGAAACAAAATAGGAACAACACCAAGGGGGATGAATACCTCTGCAAGGCACTGTAGTTCTCCCATTTGAAGAAGTCTTCATTATTTGGACATATTCACATATATTGTATTAAAATAGTCATACTTTTAGTATTTGGTCCCATATCTGTGATTCTACTAACTTGTTGAATGCAACCAATGAGTTTGGAACCAAATACTACACATTTGACTACTTTAATACACTATAAGTAAATTGATCAGAATTTTTACGACTTCTTCAAATTATCAAAGTATGGGGGGAATAGATACATAAAGTGCTTTATTTTCTAAATGGTGAAACAGATATGTATTAAAATATCCTCAAATAAAAGGTGACATTATATACTGTCACCTCATATGAAACATTTGATCTGAAATCCAAAATGTTGGAGTATAGAGCAACATTTAAAATGTTTTCTTCACTGTCAAAATAGATATGGTGTGGACTGTTTACTCAATACAATCTAAATCTGATACCTCACTGTCTGTCTTCTGACTGATACTGCTTTTTAAACTGGTCTGGTCAGTCTACTCAAATATTTGTACTATACATTTTTCTATCTGCAGTCAATACTTTAATAATTTGTCATTTCTAATAATAAAACATCCGTTTATGAATAGATAAGACAGGTTTCAGGACACTGATGTATCTGAATATGTTAAAAAAAATATACTGCCACTATTTTCACCACCAAAGAATATCAGTGTGATTTTAATATGATTTGACTCTTTGCAGGCTGTCAGGCTGTCTAGTCACAGAGGAAGGCTGTGCTTCTCTGGTCTCAGTTCTGGAGTCAAACCCCTCACACCTGAGAGAGCTGGATCTGAGCTACAATCACCCAGGAGACTCAGGAGTCAGACTGCTCTCTGCTGGACTGGAGGATCCACACTGCAGACTGGAGAAACTCAAGTATGTAGAGGGTTTATGTCAATGTTCATATCAGACATGTTTGACTTATCAGGCTAGTTAAGACAAACATTCTTACCACCACTTGGACAAAGTTATATCCTGACTGTGTGCGTGTGTGTGTGTCCAGTGTGTCCAGTGTATGTGTGTGTGTCCTCTCAAACACAGACTGGACACACACAATAGACACACACACACAATAGACACACACACACACTGGACACACACACACACACACAAACAGACTCACACACACACACAGGACAAAAACTGTTGCCCAATACCTTGCACAGCAGTCGTTTCACCACAGGAAGCTGGGGTTGTTACAGTTAATGAACGGGATATTCTATGTTCATTATCACATATCAATCACACTTACAAAAGGGTTCATTGATCATTATATTGAATAACATATTGAATCAGTACATTGATGTTCACATTAGTATAACATTATGACCATACACTTCTAGGAGACGGAAGATGAATCTATTTGTTGTTTGAGAGAATTAACTAAATGCATCTGCCATTGTCCTTCTACTCTACTGGTGTTAAATGAACAGTGTGTTTGTGAAATCATGATGATCTCTTTGTCAGGCTGTCAGGCTGTGGAGTCACTGAGGAAGGCTGTGCTTCTCTGGTCTCAGCTCTGGAGTCAAACCCCTCACACCTGAGAGAGCTGGACCTGAGTAACAATGACCTGAAGGATTCAGGAGTGAAGCTGCTCTCTGCTGGACTGGGGAATCCCCACTGTAAACTGGAGACTCTGAGGTCAGTATTCCTGTAGTTGGTCAACAAGTGATAACTGTTCACCAGATCCACATGTGTTTACCAGACACACCTAGTTCACACCATATGTGTTTGGACAGTGAAGCTTACAGTTTTACATTTGGTGCTAAGCTCCAGCATTTTGGATTTGAGATAGAATGTTTCATATTAGGTGACAGGACAAAATGTCACCTTTTATTTGAGGTTAAAGGTGAGAGGTTAGCATGTTTTATTTTTCTAAATGGTGAAACAGGCATGTATTAAACTACTCTCAAATAAAAGGTGAAACCCTCAAAGAATAGCAGTGTGGTTTAAGGCACAAGGCGAGACCCAGATGGCACGGGAGGCAGATGGTTAGAGTCTTTGATATTTATTAATATACTAAAAGGGGAAGGCAAGAGAATGGTCGTGGACAGGCAAAAGGTCATAACCAGATCAGAGTCCAGAAGGTACAGTTTGGCAGGCAGGCTAGAGGTCAGGCCAGACAGAATGGTCAGGCAGGCTAGAGGTCAGGACAGGCAGAATGGTCAGGCAGACTAGAGGTCAGGACAGGCAGAATGGTCAGGCAGGCTAGAGGTCATGACAAGCAGAATGGTCAGGCAGGCTAGAGGTCAGGACAGGCAGAATGGTCAGGCAGGCTAGAGGTCAGGACAGGCAGAATGGTCAGGCAGGCTAGAGGTCAGGACAGGCAGAATGGTCAGAGAGGCTCGAGTCGAGAAATCAGGAAAGGGACAAAAACCGGGAGGACTATCAAAAAAGAATAGAAGCAGGAGAAGGGAAAAACGCTGGTTGACTTGATAAACATACAAGACGAACTGGTACAGAGAAACAGGAAACACAGGGATATATACACCAGGGAAACACAGGGATATATACACCAGGGAAACACAGGGATAAATACACCAGGGAAACACAGGGATATATACACCAGGGAAACACAGGGATATATACACCAGGGAAACACAGGGATATATACACCAAGGAAACACGGGGATATATACACCAGGGAAACACGGGGATATATACACCAGGGAAACACGGGGATATATACACCAGGGAAACACGGGGATATATACACCAGGGAAACACGGGGATATATACACCAGGGAAACACGGGGATATATACACCAGGGAAACACGGGGATATATACACCAGGGAAACACGGGGATATATACACCAGGGAAACACGGGGATATATACACCAGGGAAACACGGGGATATATACACCAGGGAAACACGGGGATATATACACCAGGGAAACACAGGGATATATACACCAGGGAAACACGGGGATATATACACCAGGGAAACACGGGGATATATACACCAGGGAAACACGGGGATATATACACCAGGGAAACACAGGGATAAATACACCAGGGAAACACAGGGATATATACACCAGGGAAACACAGGGATATATACACCAGGGAAACACAGGGATATATACACCAGGGAAACACAGGGATATATACACCAGGGAAACACGGGGATATATACACCAGGGAAGCACGGGGATATATACACCAGGGAAACACAGGGATATATACAGATATATAATGCTGGAGTATAGAGCCACATTTAAAATATCAGTCAATCTACTCAAATATCAATCTACTCAAATATTTGTACTATACATGCTTCTCTTTGCAGGCAATATTTGATAATTTGTCATTTCTAATAATTGTACATTAATTTAATAATAGATATGGCAGGTTTCAGGACACTGATGTATCTGAATATGTTGAATAAATATACTGCCACTATTTTCACCACCAAAGAATATCAGTGTGATTTTAATATGATTTTACTCTTTGCAGGCTGTCAGGCTGTCTAGTCACAGAGGAAGGCTGTGCTTCTCTGGTCTCAGCTCTGAGGTCAAACCCCTCACACCTGAGAGAGCTGGACCTGAGCTACAATCACCCAGGAGACTCAGGAGTCAGACTGCTCTCTGCTGGACTGGAGGATCCACACTGCAGACTGGAGAAACTCAAGTATGTAGAGGGTTTATGTCCATGTTCATATCAGACATGTTTGACTTATCAGGCTAGTTAAGACAAACATTCTGACCAACACTTGGACAAAGTTATATGCTGACTGTGTGTGTGTGTGTTTTAGTGTATGTGTGTCAGTGTATGTGTGTCAGTGTATGTGTGTTTGTGTATCAATGTGTGTGAGTGTGTGTGTGTCCTGTGTGTGTGTGTGTTCTTGCGCGTTTGTCCAGTGTGTGTCCGTGCATGTGTCCAGTCTGTCCAGTGTGTGTGTGTGTGTGTGTGTGTGAGTAAGTGAGAGAGTTCAGGTGTATCCCTCAATGACTGTCTGTTCTTCTGCTTACCGCTACAGTGTGGAACATGGTGGAGAGAACACAATGAAACCTGGGCTTAGAAAATGTGAGTGTTGACTGCTGTGAAGAATATGACTAAGAATAAGTCTTAATTCAAGTTAAGTCAAAGTCAAAGACCACCATCATTACTTACTTGGTCATATTAAATATCAGCTGTAGTTCTACAGAAGCAGAAATCAGGGACACCAACGTTTACAAAGAGTTGCTTTGACAATGTGTGTGTGTGTGTGTGTGGTGTGTGTGTGTGTATGTGTGTGTGTGTGTGTGTGTGTAATTAATGGGAATAAGTGTGTTTTATATTATTACCATACAGTATAACATATGATCATTCAACACGTCTCAAGTTACCTTAACTTCTCCTTTTGATACCTAGAAACGTCTACATTAAATGAATTAGTGAAAAGTGATTTAACATTCTAATGTGAATGATGATGATTTCTAATATTGTGTCTGGTTTCATCCATCAGATGCATGTGATCTCACACTGGACCCAGACACAGTAAACAGACTCCTCTCTCTGTCTGAGGAGAACAGAAAGGTGACATGGAGGAGAGAGAAGCAGCCGTATCCTGATCACCCAGAGAGATTTGAGGACTGGAGACAGGTGCTGTGTAGAGAGGGTCTGACTGGGCGCTGTTACTGGGAGGTAGAGTGGAGTTGGGGAGGAGAGGTAGAGTGGAGTGGGAGAGGGGCTGGTATAGGAGTGGCATATAAAGGAATCAGCAGGAGAGGAAGGGGTTAATGACTGTTGTCTTGGATGTAATGACAAGTCCTGGAGTCTGTTCTGCTCTGACAACCGTTACACTGCCTGGCACAATAATAATCTCACTACCATAGACGTCCCCTCCTCCAGCTCCCACAGAGTAGGAGTGTATCTGGACTGGCCAGCCGGCACTCTGTCCTTCTATAGAGCCTCCTCTGACACACTGACCCACCTGATCACATTCACCTCCACATTCACTGAGCCCCTCTATCCAGGGTTTAGGGTTGATGTTGACTCCTCAGTGTCCCTGTAAATAACAACATGACACACACACACACACACACACACACACACACACACACACACACACACACACACACACACACACACACACACACACACTCACACTGGACACACACTCACACTGGACACACACACTCACACTGGACACACACACTCACACTGGACACACACACTCACACTGGACACACACACACTCACACTGGACACACACACAGACACACTGGACACACACACAGACACACTGGACACACACACACACACTTGACACACACACACACACACACACACTGGACAAACACACACTGGACACACACACAAAAACACACACATACTGGACACACACACACTGGACACACACACACACACACACACACTGGACACACACACACTCGACAAAAACACACACATACTGGACACACACACACTGGACACACACACACACACACACACTGGACACACACACTCACACTGGCCAAACACACACACACACACACACACACACACACACACACACACACACACTGGACACACACACACACACACTGGACACACACACACACACACACACTGGACACACACACACACACACACACTGGACACACTCACACTGGACACACACACACACACTGGACACACACACACACACTGGACACACACACAGACACACTGGACACTCACACACACACACTGGACACACGCACACACACACTGGACACACACACGCACACACACACTTGACACACACACACACCCACACACACTGGACAAACACACACACATACACACACACACACACACACACACATGTGTGTCTTCCTATAATTGTGACAATAACACCGTTAAAATACCAATGTGATCATTTGTTGTCTTTATGTTGAATAACAAATTGTATAATTATATATGGACATACGCTCCATAGTTGTACAAGTATACAAGGATATATTGTACTTTTCATAATAAAACATACTTGAAACAAGAAAAGCATGTTAATTGTGAAAACAGTTTGGTTATTGATGTTACGTTTCCTCTGTCAGGTTGACGTTAACCTGCGACTGGTTGAAACATGAAACTAATATGAAATGAAATACAAAACAATTAAATAGAAATATGTAAAATTGAATTAAACAAATTGTACAATTTGTACAATAAGAGTGTTGTGATGCAGGGTTACTCTCTACTCTCTCTCTGAACTCTCTGCTCTCTCTCTCTGCCCTCGCTGTTCTCTCTCTCTCACTCTGCTCTCTCTCTCTGAACTCTCTGCTCTCTCTCTCTCTGCCCCCTCTGTTCTCTCTGCTCTCTCTCTCCCCCTGCTCTCTCTCCCGCTCTGCTCTCTCACTCTGCTCTCTCTCTCTGTTCTCTCTCTCTCTGCTCTCTCACTCTCTGCTCTCTGCTCTGCTGCTCTGTCTTTTCTCTGCTCTCGCTCTGCCCTCTCCGCTCTCTCTCTGCTCTCTCAATCTCTCTTTGCTTTCTCAGCCTGCTTTCTGCTCTCGCTCTCTCTCTGCTCTCTCTCTACTCTCCGCTCTCTCTCTGCTCTCTCTCTCTCTCACTCTGCTCTCTCTATTCTCTCTCTCCGCACTCTCAGCCTACTCTCTGCTCTCTCTCTCTGCTCTCTCGCTGCTCTCTCTCTCTGCTCTCTGCTCTCTCTCTCTGCTCTCTCATCCTGCTTTCTGCTCGCTCTCTCTTTCTCTACTCTCTCCCTCTCTTTCTCTACTCTCTCGCTCTTTCTGCTCTCTGCGTTCTCTCTCTGCTCTCTGCTCTCTCTCTGTTCTCTCTGCTCTCTCTGATCTCTCTCTTTCTGCTCTTGTTCTCTGCTCTTTCTCTCTCTGCTCTCTCTCTGCTCTCTCTGAGCTCTCTCTTTCTGCTCTTGTTCTCTGCTCTCTCTCTCTGCTCTCTCTCACCTTCTGCTCTCCCTGTTCTCTGCTCTCTATCTCTCTGCTCTCTCTCTCTTTCTGCTCTCTCTCTGTTCTCTCTCTCTGTTCTCTGCTCGCTTTGCTCTCTGCTCTGCTGTCTCTATTCTATGCTCTCTCCATCCCTCTCTGCTCTTCTCTCTCCCTCTCTGCTCTTCCCCTCTCTCTTCTCTCTCCCTTTCTGCTCTCTCTGCTCTCTCTCTCCCTCTCTGCTCTCTGCCCTCTCTCTTCTCTCTCTCTCTGCTCTCTCCCTCTCTCTACTCTCTCTCTCTTTCTGCTCTCTCTCCCTCTCTGCTCTCTCTCTGCTCTCTGCTCTCTCTCCCTCTCTGCTCTCTCTCTCTTTCTGCTCTCTCTCTCTGCTCTCTCTGCTCTCTCTCTCCCTCTGCTCTCTGCTCTCTCTCTGCTCTCTCTGCTCTGCTGCTCTCTCTTTTCTTTGCTCTCTCTCTGCTCTCGTTCTCTGTTCTCTCTCTCTGCTCTCTCCCCCTCTGCTCTCTCTCTTCTCTCTGTTCTCTGCTCTCTCACTCACTCTGCTCTCTCTCTCTCTGCTCTCTTCTCTCTGCTCTGCTGCTCTCTTTTCTCTGCTCTCTCTGATCTCTCTCTTCTCTCTGCTCTATCTCTCTCTCTCTGCTCTCTCTCTCTGCTCTCTCTTGTCTCCTCTCTCAGCCTGCTCTCTCTCTTCTCTCTCAGCCTGCTCTCTGCTCTCTGCTCTGCTGCTCTCTTTTCTCTGCTCTCCCTCTGCTCTCTCACTCTCTCTTTGCTTTCTCAGCCTGCTCTCTGCTCTCTCTCTGCTCTCTCTGTTCTCTGCTCTCTGCCCTCTCGCTCTGCTCTCTCTCTGTCTGCCCTCTCTGCCCTCTCTGCTCTCTGCCCTCTGCTCTCTCTCCCACTCTTCTCTCTCCCTCTGCTCTCTCTGCTCTCTGCACTCTCTCTGTTCTCTGATCTCTCTCTCCCTCTGCTCTCTCTGCTCTGCTGCACTCTCTTTTTTCTGCTACCCCTCTACTCTCTGCTCTCTCTCTGTTCTCTCTCTCTCTGCTCTCTCACTCTCTCTTTGCTTTCTCAGCCTGCTTTCTGCTCTCTCTCTCTCTCTGCTCTCTCTCTGCTCTCTCTGCCCTCTCTGCTCTCTCACTCTCTGCTCTCTCACTCTCTCTTTGCTTTCTCAGCCTGCTTTCTACTCGCTCTCTCTCTGCTCTCTCTCTACTCTCCGCTCTCTCTCTGCTCTCTCTGTTCTCTCTCCCTCTCTGCTCTCTCTCCCTCTCTTCTCTCTCTTTCTCCCTCTGCTCTCTCTGCTCTCTCTCTGCTCTCTCTCTCTCTCTGCTCTCTCTCTGGTCTCTCTGCTCTGCTGCTCTTTCTCTTTTCTCTGCTCTCTCTGCTATCTCTATTTCTGCTCTCGTTCTCTGCTCTCTCTCTCTTCTCTCTGTTCTCTGCTCTCTCTCTCTCTCTGTTATCTGCTCTGTTCTCTCTTTTCTCTGCTCTGCTGCTCTCTCTCTTTTCTCTGCTCTCTGCTCTCTCTCTTCTCTCTGCTCTATCTCTCTCTCTGTGCTCTCTCCCTCTCTCTGCTCTCTCAGCCTGCTCTCTCTTCTCTCTCAGCCTGCTCTCTCTCTGTTCTCTGCTCTCCATGCTCTCTGCTCTGCTGCTCTCTCTTTTCTCTGCTCTCTCTCTGCTCTCCGCTCTCTCTGCTCTCTCAGCCTGCTCTCTCAGCCTGCTCTCTGCTCTCTCGCTCTGCTTTCTCTCTCTCTGCCCTCTCTGCTCTCTCTGCTCTCTCACTCTATGCTCTCTCACTCTCTCTTTGCTTTCTCAGCCTGCTCTCTGCTCTCTCTCTGCTCTCTCTCTCCCTCTGCTCTCTTCTCTCTCTCTCTCTGCTCTCTCTCTCTGCTCTCTCTCTGCCCTCTCTGTTCTCTCTCTCTCTCTCTGCCCTCTCATCTCTCTCTCTCTCTGCTCTCTCTGCTCTCTCTCTCTGCTCTCTCTCTACTCTTTCTCTGCTCTCTCTCTGCCCTCACTGTTCTCTCTCTCTGTCTACTCTCTCTCTCTGCCCTCTCTGTTCTCTCTCTCTGTCTACTCTCTCTCTCTGCCCTCTCTGTTCTCTCTCTCGGTCTACTCTCTCTCTCTGAACTCTCTGCTCTCTCTCTCCCTCATAAAACATTACACTTGTCATGAACTAGTAATGTCCAGCCTGTATATGTCAGGATACCACATTCAATGTCAAAACATTTTTAGGATTTGATAACACATGCCACTGCTTTTGTGATAAATGCCAGAGCCAAGCATCGTCTCTCACAGGTACGATGCTTTTTCTGAGCAGAGCAGAACATTTGGTTAGTTGCATTATGCAGAGCATTCTGTAGTGGTTCAGTGATGGTGGAGTTCAGTCTCACTGCTCGGTTGTCCACCTGTAGTGGTTCAGTGATGGTGGAGTTCAGTCTCACTGCTCGGTTGTCCATCTGTAGTGGTTCAGTGATGGTGGAGTTCATTCTCACTGCTCGGTTGTCCACCTCACTATTGTTGATCCCTTATGTCCTTATGTTAATGAATATGTCATCAGAACATCTGAATATCAGTGGTATCCATGATGGTGTGGTCCAACCTCCATGATTGATGACATCCCCACCTCTCTCTCTCTCTCTCTCTGAGGTGTGAATGACATCCCCACCTCTCTCTCTCTCTCTCTCTGAGGTGTGAATGACATCCCCACCTCTCTCTCTCTCTCTCTCTGAGGTGTGAATGACATCCCCACCTCTCTCTCTCTCTCTCTCTCTCTCTCTGAGGTGTGAATGACATCCCCACCTCTCTCTCTCTCTCTGAGGTGTGAATGACATCCCCACCTCTCTCTCTCTCTCTCTGAGGTGTGAATGACATCCCCTCTCTCTCTCTCTCTCTCTGAGGTGTGAATGACATCCCCACCTCTCTCTCTCTCTCTCTCTGAGGTGTGAATGACATCCCCACCTCTCTCTCTCTCTCTCTGAGGTGTGAATGACATCCCCTCTCTCTCTCTCTCTCTCTGAGGTGTGAATGACATCCCCACCTCTCTCTCTCTCTCTCTCTCTGAGGTGTGAATGACATCCCCACCTCTCTCTCTCTGAGGTGTGAATGACATCCCCACCTCTCTCTCTCTGAGGTGTGAATGACATCCCCACCTCTCTCTCTCTCTCTCTGAGGTGTGAATGACATCCCCACCTCTCTCTCTCTCTCTCTGAGGTGTGAATGACATCCCCACCTCTCTCTCTCTCTCTCTGAGGTGTGAATGACATCCCCTCTCTCTCTCTCTCTCTCTGAGGTGTGAATGACATCCCCACCTCTCTCTCTTTCTCTGAGGTGTGAATGACATCCCCACCTCTCTCTCTCTCTCTGAGGTGTGAATGACATCCCCACCTCTCTCTCTCTCTCTCTCTGAGGTGTGAATGACATCCCCCCCTCTCTCTCTCTCTCTCTGAGGTGTGAATGACATCCCCACCTCTCTCTCTCTCTCTCTCTGAGGTGTGAATGACATCCCCACCTCTCTCTCTCTCTCTCTCTGAGGTGTGAATGACATCCCCACCTCTCTCTCTCTCTCTCTCTCTCTCTCTGAGGTGTGAATGACATCCCCACCTCTCTCTCTCTCTCTGAGGTGTGAATGACATCCCCACCTCTCTCTCTCTCTCTCTGAGGTGTGAATGACATCCCCACCTCTCTCTCTCTCTCTCTGAGGTGTGAATGACATCCCCACCTCTCTCTCTCTCTCTCTCTCTGAGGTGTGAATGACATCCCCATCTCTCTCTCTCTCTCTCTGAGGTGTGAATGACATCCCCACCTCTCTCTCTCTCTCTCTCTCTGAGGTGTGAATGACATCCCCACCTCTCTCTCTCTCTCTGAGGTGTGAATGACAGTGTTGCTGGGGTACAGCAGTATCAATCATCACTGTTGGACAACCTCAGGAAGCAGATTGAAGCGGTGCTAAAGAAGCATTCAGGAAGCACGTCAGGTCAACTTGGAAAAGATGCAATGGATACATTTGACAATTTCATTGGGCCTTTTGCTGGTGTTGCAACACCATTTAGACAGGACAGTGTTAGTAAGAAGCAGATTAGCTGTTTGTAGTAAGGTGCAGATTAGCTGTTTGTAGTAAGAAGCAGATTAGCTGTTTGTAGTAAGAAGCAGATTAGCTGTTTGTAGTAAGAAGCAGATTAGCTGTTTGTAGTAAGAAGCAGATTAGCTGTTTGTAGTAAGAAGCAGATTAGCTGTTTGTAGTAAGAAGCAGATTAGCTGTTTGTATTAAGAAGCAGATTAGCTGTTTGTATTAAGAAGCAGATTAGCTGTTTGTAGTAAGAAGCAGATTAGCTGTTTGTAGTAAGAAGCAGATTAGCTGTTTGTAGTAAGAAGCAGATTAGCTGTTTGTATTAAGAAGCAGATTGGCTGTTTGTAGTAAGAAGCAGATTAGCTGTTTGTATTAAGAAGCAGATTGGCTGTTTGTAGTAAGAAGCAGATTAGCTGTTTGTAGTAAGAAGCAGATTGGCTGTTTGTAGTAAGAAACAGATTAGCTGTTTGTATTAAGAAGCAGATTAGCTGTTTGTAGTAAGAAGCAGATTAGCTGTTTGTAGTAAGAAGCAGATTAGCTGTTTGTATTAAGAAGCAGATTAGCTGTTTGTAGTAAGAAGCAGATTAGCTGTTTGGACTCAGAGGAAATTCACATCGATCGAACCAGATGCAGGATCAAATGTGGAGGATCAAAATACATTTTCATCAAAGATAAAATCTTACTTTATTATGTACCATTAGTCAACAGTCTAGAGCAGTTCTTATCACACCCAAGGATTTAGTCTGGTTGAAAAGGGACCCCAGATGTGCAGAAAAGGGACCCCATATTGTTTTCATGACATTGTTGATGTTGCTCTTCTAAAATCACATTTATTTTCAGAGAAACCAAAGGCAGATTGTTCTGTACACGGATGAAATAGAGATCTGTAATCCACTAGGATCCTTTGCATCAAAAAACAAGTTGTTAATGGTGTACTAAACCCTAGGAAATATACATCCAAAATACAGGTCATAACTGGCTGCTATCAGGCTACCTGCCATGGCTAGATCAGCTGACCTCCCTCAATCTGGTGGAGATTTCATTTAGAATAGAATCAAGGAAGACATGGATGCATTGTACAGTGGGGTTAAAAGGCTAACTATTAACGGAGAGAAAAGGATATATGATGCCATGGTCTCTCTGTGGAGACGTCCTGACACAACATGAACTAGCAGGGCTCAGAGGGGTGGGCTTTGCCTACAGGAAGTGCAGACACTGAGTGTTCTCTTGAGGACATGCAGACACTCTTCAATGAGGATACAGGAAGTGCAGACACTGAGTGTTCTCTTGAGGACATGCAGACACTCTTCAATGAGGATACAGGAAGTGCAGACACTGAGTGTTCTCTTGAGGACATGCAGACACTCTTCAATGAGGAAGCAGGAAGTGCAGACACTGAGTGTTCTCTTGAGGACATGCAGACACTCTTCAATGAGGATACAGGAAGTGCAGACACTGAGTGTTCTCTTGAGGACATGCAGACACACTTCAATGAGGAAGCAGGAAGTGCAGACACTGAGTGTTCTCTTGAGGACATGCAGACACTCTTCAATGAGGAAGCAGGAAGTGCAGACACTGAGTGTTCTCTTGAGGACATGCAGACACTCTTCAATGAGGAAGCAGGAAGTGCAGACACTGAGTGTTCTGTTGAGGACATGCAGACACTCTTCAATGAGGAAGCAGGAAGTGCAGACACTGAGTGTTCTCTTGAGGACATGCAGACACTCTTCAATGAGGATACAGGAAGTGCAGACACAGTGTTCTCTTGAGGACATGCAGACACTCTTCAATGAGGAAGCAGGAAGTGCAGACACTGAGTGTTCTCTTGAGGACATGCAGACACTCTTCAATGAGGATACAGGAAGTGCAGACACTGAGTGTTCTCTTGAGGACATGCAGACACACTTCAATGAGGATACAGGAAGTGCAGACACAGTGTTCTCTTGAGGACATGCAGTCACTCTTCAATGAGGATACAGGAAGTGCAGACACTGAGTGTTCTCTTGAGGGCATGCAGTCACACTGCAATGAGGAAGCAGGAAGTGCAGACACACTTCAATGAGGAAGCATATACTAAAAGGACATTGGAGAAGCATGTCAGACAGTGTGATGAAATAGAAAAGGCACAGACTGACTTGCTTCACAACAGCCTGAGAACAACATATGGGATCAATAGAAGGAGCAAGTTAGTTGAATTCCCAGCCTTTGGTATCATACAACAAACTCCACAAGACCTTATGCATGTAATTCTGGAGGGCAAAGCCCCATTGGAAATCACATGTGTTTAGAATCATCTTGTTGTGTCAGGACAGATTGATCTGGACTCAGTGAATTCTGCTGTTCTCTGTTTCTCTTATTCCCCTCTAGATGTTAGAGATCGGCCCTCCCCAATTTCTGTTAGTACATTAACGTCAAGTGATGGTAAACTAAAACAGTCATCCGGGCAGATGCTTGTCCTGATAAGGATATTGCCATTTGTTTTGGAGAGTTTGGAAGTCAGTGCATATATACGACTGATAACTGAGCTGATAGAGTTGGTACAGATAGTATTTGAGCCTGTTCTTTCCATTGTGACTGATAATTGAGCTGATAGAGATGGTACAGATAGTATTTGAGCCTGTTCTTTCCATTGTGACTGATAATTGATCTGATAGAGATGGTACAGATAGTATTTGCTCCTGTTCTTTCCATTGCAACTGTGTCTAGGTTGAAGTTACTCATTGAAACTCATTTGAAGCATTGGAAGGAGCTTTTTCCAGACCACAATGTTACACCTAAACAGCATTATATGATACATTTGCCATCCCAGATAAAGTCATTGGGTCCAATGGTTAGACATATGTGTATGTGGTTTGAGTCTAAAAATAGTTTCTTTAAACAATGGGCTTCCAAGCTCAATTTAAAAAATATTTGCAAGTCTTTGATCAATCAGAACCAAATATATGAAAGCTGCCAAAATGTTGACAGTTCAATGCAACCACTTGTTTCAAATGAAATGGAGATAAGACCTGTAAAATCTACAATATTTACATGGAACATTGAGGGACTCCTAGGTTTCAATGAAGTAAACCATGCTGTATCAATGAAGTAAACCATACTGTATCATGAAAAGTAAACCATACTGTATCAATGAAGTAAACATGCTGTATCAATGAAGTAAACCATACTGTCTTCAATGAAGTAAAACATCGTACAATGAAGTAAACCATACTGTATCAATGAAGTAAACCATATTACTGTATCAATGAAGTAAACCATACTGTATCAATGAAGTAAACCATACTGTATCAATGAAGTAAACCATACTGTATCAATGAAGTAAACCCTGCTGTATCAATGAAGTAAACCTACTGTATCAATGAAGTAAACCTCTGTATCAATGAAGTAAACCATTGTATCAATAAGTAAACCCTGCTGTATCAATGAAGTAAACCATACTGTATCAATGAAGTAAACCCTGCCTGTATCAATGAAGTAAACCATACTGTATCAATGAGGTAAACCCTGCTGTATCAATGAAGTAAAACCATACTGTATCAATGAAGTAAACCTACTGTATCAATGAAGTAAACCATACTGTATCAATGAAGTAAACCCTGCTGTATTAATGAAGAACTAATGTATCAATGAAGTAAACCATACTGTATCAATGAAGTAAACCATACTGTATCAATGAAGTAAACCCTGCTGTATCAATGAAGTAAACCATACTGTATCAATGAGGTAAACCCTGCTGTATCAATGAAGTAAACCATACTGTATCAATGAAGTAAACCCTACTGTATCAATGAAGTAAACCATACTGTATCAATGAAGTAAACCTCTGTATTATGAAGTAAACCATACTGTATCAATGAAGTAAACCATACTGTATCAATGAAGTAAACCATACTGTATCAATGAAGAAACCCTGCTGTACAAGAAGTAAACCATACTGTATCAATGAAGTAAACCACCTACTGTATCAATGAAGTAACCCTGCTGTATCAATGAAGTAAACCCTCTGTATCAATGAAGTAAACCACGTATCAATGAAGTAAACCATACTGTATCAATGAAGTAAACCATACTGTATCAAGGAAGTAAACCATACTGTATCAAGAAGTAAACATACTGTATCAATGAAGTAAACCCCTGCTGTATCAATGAAGTAAACCCTGCTGTACAAAGAAGTAAACCATACTGTACCAATGAAGTAAACATGCTGTATCAATGAAGTAAACCCCGCTGTATCAATGAAGTAAACCATACTGTATCAATGAAGTAAACCATGCCGTATCAATGAAGTAACCCATACTGTATCAATGAAGTAACCATACTGTATCAATGAAGTAAACCATACTGTATCAATGAAGTAAACTCTGCTGTATCAATGAAAGTGAAACCATACTGTATCAATGGGTAAACCCTGACTGTATCAATGAAGTAAACCATACTGTATCAATGAAGTAAAACCATACTGTATCAATGAAGTAAAACATACTGTATCAATGAAGTAAACCATACTGTATCAATGAAGTAAACCATACTGTATCAATGAAGTAAACCTGCAGTATCAATGCAGTAAACCATACTGTATCAATGAAGTAAACCTGCTGTATCAATGAAGTAAACCATGCTGTACAATGAAGTAAACATACTGTATCAATGAAGTAAACCATACTGTATCAATGAAGTAAACCCTACTGTATCAATGAAGTAAACCAGCTGTATCAATGAAGTAAACCATGCTGTATCAATGAAGTAAACCCTGCTGTATCAATGAAGTAAACCATACTGTATCAATGAAGTAAACCATACTTATCAATGAAGTAAACCATACTGTATCAATGAAGTAAACCCTGCTGTATCAATGAAGTAAACCATACTGTATCAATGAAGTAAACCTACTGTTTCAATGAAGTAAACCCTGCTGTATCAATGAAGTAAACCCTGCTGTATCAATGAAGTAAACCATACTGTATCAATGAAGTAAACCATACTGTATCAATGAAGTAAACCCTGTGTATCAATGAAGTAAACCATACTGTATCATGAAGTAAACCATACTGTATCAATGAAGTAAACCATACTGTATCAATGAAGTAAACCATACTGTATCAATGAAGTAAACCATACTGTATCAATGAAGTAAACCATACTGTATCAATGAAAGTAAAACCATAATGTATCAATGAAGTAAACCCTGCTGTATCAATGAAGTAAACCATACTGTATCAATGAGGTAAACCCTGCTGTATCAATGAAGTAAACCATACGTATCAATGAAGTAAACCCTGCTGTATCAATGAAGTAAACCATACTGTATCAATGAAGTAAACCTGCTGTATCAATGAAGTAAACCATACTGTATCAATGAGTAAACCCTGCTGTATCAATGAAGTAAACCATACTGTATCAATGAAGTAAACCCTCTGTATCAATGAATAAGAACCATACTGTATCAATGAAGAAACCCTGCTGTATAATGAAGTAAACCATACTGTATCAATGAGTAAACAATACTGATCAATGAAGTAAAACATACTGTATCAGAAGTAAACCCGCTGTATCAATGAAGTAAACCATACTGTATCAATGAGTAAACCCTGCTGTATCAATGAAGTAAACCATACTGTACAATGAAGTAAACCCTACTGTATCAATGAAGTAAACCATACTGTATCAATGAAGTAAACCCTGCTGTATATAATGAAGTAAACCATACTGTATCAATGAAGTAAACCATACTGTATCAATGAAGAAACCATACTGTATCAATGAAGTAAACCCTGCTGTATCAATGAAGTAAACCATACTGTATCAATGAAGTAAACCATACTGTATCAATGAAGTAACCCCTGCTGTATCAATGAAGTAAACCTACTGTATCAATGAAGTAAACCCTACTGTATCAATGAAGTAAACATACTGTATCAATGAAGTAAACCATACTGTATCAAAAAAGTAAACCATACTGTATCAAGGAAGTAAACCATACTGTATCAATGAAGTAAACCCTGCTGTATCAATGAAGTAAACCCTGCTGTATCAATGAAGTAAACCATACTGTACCAATGAAGTAAACCATACTGTATCAATGAAGTAAACCTGCTGTATCAATGAAGTAAACCATACTGTATCAATGGAGGTAAACCCTGCTGTATCAATGAAGTAAACCATACTGTATCAATGAAGTAAACCCTACTGTATCAAGAAGTAAACCATACTGTATAATGAATGAAACCCTGCTGTATTAATGAAGTAAACCATACTGTATCAATGAAGTAAACATATGTATCAATGAAGTAAACCATACTGTATCAATGAAGTAAACCTGCTGTATCAATGAAGTAAACCATACTGTATCAATGAGGTAAACCCTGCTGTATCAATGAAGTAAACCATACTGTATCAATGAAGTAAAACCTACTGTATCAATGAAGTAAACCATACTGTATCAAGAAGTAAACCTGCTGTATTAATGAAAGTAAAACATCATGTATCAATGAAGTAAACCATAATGTATCAATGAAGTAAACCATACTGTATCAATGAAGTAAACCCTGCTGTATCAATGAAGTAAACCATACTGTATCAATGAAGTAAAACCATACTGTTCAATGAAGTAAACCCCTGCTGTATCAATGAAGTAAAACTACTGTATCAATGAAGTAAAACCCTACTGTATCAATGAAGTAACCATACTGTTATCAATGAAGTAAACCATACTGTATCCAGAAGTAAACCATACTGTATCAAGAAGTAAACATACTGTATCAATGAAGTAAACCCTGCTGTATCAATGAAGTAAACCCTGCTGTATCAATGAAGTAAACCATACTGTACAATGAAGTAAACCATGCTGTATCAATGAAGTAAACCCCTGCTGTATCAATGAGTAAACCATACTGTATCAATGAAGTAAACCATGCTGTATCAATGAAGTAAACCCATACTGTATCAATGAAGTAAACCAATACTGTTCAATGAAGTAAACCATACTGTATCAATGAAGTAAACTCTGCTGTATCAATGAAGTGAACCATACTGTATCAATGAGGTAAACCCTGCTGTATCAATGAAGTAAAACATACTGTATCAATGAAGTAAACCAATACTGTATCAATGAAGTAAACCATACTGTATTCAATGAAG